>NC_058133.1:392428092-392458594 GCF_016433145.1 Gracilinanus agilis | reverse complement strand
CTTTCCTTCCTTCTTTCCTTCTTTCCTTCTTTCCTTCCTTCCTTCCTTCCTTCCTTCCTTCCTTCCTTCCTTCCTTCCTTCCTTCCTTCCTTCCTTCTTTCCTTCCTTCTTTCCTTCCTTCCTTGCTTCCTTCCTTCCCTTTCTTCATTTTTCTTCCCTCTCTCCTTTCCTTCTTTTCCTCATTTCATGAATTTCTTATACATCTCTGCACTCATGCAACCGAAGTCCTAGTCTAGGACTTCATCAACTCTCACCTGGATTATTGCAATAGTTTTCTAAATGGTCTCAAGTTTCTTTCCATTTCAGTCCACTATCCACTCCACTGTTAAGATGATTTTTCTAAAATTCCCGATGCTCAGTGAGCTCCTTTACCTCCAGGATAAAATATAAAGACCTTTATTTGTCATTGAAAGCTTTTCATTACCTGCCCCCTTCCACTCTTTCCAATCATCTTATACTTTACTTTCCTCCACACATTCCATAATCCAGTTGCACTGGCCTACTTGCAGTTTTTTAAACATCAGTTCAATACCTTTCTCTGTCCCTTCGTCTCTTCCATGTCTGGAATGCTCTGCCCCCTCACCTCTACCTTAATTTCCCTGAATTCCTTAAAGACTCAATTCAAGGCCAATCTTTGTAAGAGATTTTTTCCAGGTTTATACTCCCCTACTCCCTCTACCCTCTCTGCTCCTTACCCTTTCCCCTGCTGCCAATAGACCCTCGATTTGGGAGTCTAGTCAGTTTATATCTTATATGTAACTAGTTATTTACATGTTGTCTCTCCCATTAGAATGCATATCCCCAGAAAGCAAGGATTTTGTTGTTATTGCAATTTTTGGAACTCCCAGCACTTAGCACAGTGCTGAGCATATAGTAGGTACTTAACAAACTTTTGAGTTAATTGATGAACTGATTCTATACTTAATGATTATCTCATGAAGATGACTTGACAATCTATGATCCATCTCTAATCTTTCTTGAGCTCCAATCCTATGTTACTAATAGTTAATTGGATATTTCAAAATGGATGTACTATTTTTGACTCAAACTTAATATATTCAAAATACAATTATCTTTTCCCTCAAACATACTGTGCTTTCCAACTTCCCTGTTGCTATCCAGGATACCATCATCCTTCCACTTACTCAGGTTCAGAATCTTATTGTTATATTCAATTCCTCAATCTCACTCACTCCACATATCTAATAAGTTGCCAAGTCTTATAATTTCTATCTCCATGACATCTCTCATATAGGTCCTCTTCTCTACTTATACACCCATCACCCCATTCAGTCCCTTATCAGATCTTGTCTTATTATTATAGTAGCCTTCCAAAGGGTCTTTCTGTTCCAGTTTGCCTGCTTTCTAGTTCATCTTTCACAGAGCTGTTAAAATGATTTTTGCCTAAAGAAAAGGTCTGATTTCCTACTCAGTAAATTCCAAAGACCCCCTATTCCTTTAAGGATCATGATATAAACTCTTTTGTTTAGCATTTAAACATCTTCATAATTTGCCCCTTTCTGATCTTTTTAGGCTTCTAACACATTATTCCTTTCTACTCACATGCTGTCCTATTTGGTATTGCTAGTGCATGAGAATATATCTTTTATTTCAGTACTCCATGCCTGGAATTCTCTCCCCCCACACACACCCCACTTCCTTGTTGACATTGTTGTTTAGTCATTTTTCAGTGATGTCCAACTCTTCATGACCCTTCTTGAGATTTTATTGGCAAAGATACTTGCTGCCATTTCCTTCTCCAGCTCATTTTACAAATAAGGAACATTGAGGAAAACAGGGTTAAATGATTTGCCCAGGGTCACATAACTGATATTTGGGGCCAGATTTGAATTCATGAAGATGAGTCTTCCTGACTCAAGGCTCATAATACTAACATTTCTTCAAGACTCTGTTAAAGTGGTAGTTTCTGCAGGGTGCCTTTATGGGTTCTTCCAGCTGCTAGTGCCTTTCCTTCTAAGGTTATTTTGTATTTATTTTATAGAGATTAAAAAACATATATGTATGTACACACACACACACACACACACACACATTATCTTCCATATTAGCATGCAAGTTCCTTAAGGGCAGAGTCCATTTTTCTTTTTTCTTCATATCTCCAGAGCTTAGCACAATCCCTAGAAATGCTTAATAAATTCTTATTGATTGGTTTCATAATATCATCAACATAACTTGAAAAGCCTTTTTAAAAATGACATTGGAGGCAACTAGGTGGCTCATCAGGTAGAAAGTCAGGTATGGTGATGAGAAATTCTAGTTTCAAATCTTCCCTCAGACACTTCTAGCCATATGACCCTGGGCAAGTCAATTAACCCCAGATGGCTAGCCCTTACTGCTCTTTGGCCTTTGAACCAATACTCAGGATTGATTCTTCTTTTTTTTTTTTTTATTTTTATAAGTTCATTTATTTATTTATTTATTTGGGAATATTTTTTCATGGTTACATGAATCATGTTCTTTCCCTCCCCTCCTCCCACCCCCTCCTGTAGCCAACAAGCAATTCCATTGGGTTTTACATGTATCATTGATCAAGACTTATTTCCATATTATTAATATTTGTACTAGGGTGATCATTTAGAGACTATATCCCCAATCATATCCTCATCGACCCATGTGATCAAGCAATCTTCTGTGTTTCTGTTCCCATGGTTCTTTCTCTGGATGTGAATAGCGTTCTTTCTCATAAGTCCCTCAGAATTATTCTGGATCATTGCATTGCTGCTAGTAGAGAAGTCTATTATATTTTATTGTGCCACAGTATATCCATCTCTGTTAATGTTCTCCTGGTTCTGCTCCTTTCTGCATTAATTCCTGGAGGTCATTCCAGTTCACATGGAATTCTTCCATTTCATTATTCCTTTTAGCACAGTAATATTCCATCACCAACAGATACCACATTTGTTCAGCCATTCCCCAATCAAAGGGCATCCCCTCATTTTCCAATTTTTGGCCACCACAAAGAGTGCAACTATAAATATTTGTGTACAAGTCTTTTTCCTTATTACCTATTTGTGGTATAGACCCAGTAGTGATATGGGTGGATCAAAGGGCAAGCAGTCTTTTAATGTCCTTTGTGCATAGTTCCAAATTGCCTTCCAGAATGGTTGGATCAATTCACAACTCCAAAAGCAGTGCATTAATGTCCCAATTTTGCTACATCCCTTCCAACATTTATTACTCTCCTTTGCTGTCATATTAGCCAGTCTGTCAGGTGTGAGGTGGTACCTAAGATTGTTTTGATTTGCATTTCTCTAATTATGAGACCTCAGTATTAATTCTAAGAGTGAAGGTAAATGGTTTTTTTTACAAATAAAAATTTAAAAAATTAAAAATAAAAATAAACTTGTCCCTTTCTACCAGGCTTTGTCCATGATGAACTTTAGCCTTCCTAATACTATTATTACCACTTGCCTCTAATACTTCATAGCTTTGTAAGGTTTTGAGTAAGTCATTTAACACTATTCCACCTCAGTTTTCTCATCTGAAAAAAGGAGGTAGTATTTATAAACATATCACAGTGTTGCTGAGAGAAGCAAATGAGACTATATATGAAAAATGCTTAAAAATGTTGAAGTGCTTATATAAATAACAATTACCATCATCAACCTCTTCTTCATCATTATCATTATAGGTTCATGCCACATTTTTATGTTCATTTTTGGTTGCATGCATCTATGCACAAAGACATATTTTAAAGTATCCTTATAAAACAAAAATATAACAAAAATGATAACTGATATTGACATAGTACTTTAAAATTTTAAATATAAACTTCCTTTAAAATTTTTCAAAGCTCTTTGTATTTATTTTTTTATTTGAACCTCAACATAGCTTTGTGAGACAAGTACTAATGGGATCATTCATACATACGAGTAAATTAAATCCCAAGTTAAATGACTTGCCTACCCTCACATAGCTAATAAATATTGAAGAATTTAAACCTAATTCTCTCAACTGAAAATCTAGTACTCTCTGTAACCATGTTAATCTATTTTCTTCTTTCTCATTTGATTTGTTTTCCATTACATTTCTTGAGAGTCTCTCATCTTTCTTGGGATGATTTCCCTTTAAGATGATCAGCCATGAGCTCTCAGATATCTTTGTCTGAATTTTAACAAATATTTTCTCACTATGTCTGAACTCCATGTCAGACTTTTCTTAGTTGTCTCCCTCATTATCACCATTTCTAAGATGGATCTTATATTCTTCCATGTTTCTCATTGTGACTAAATTTTTTATTTCTCCAACACAGGACAATACTTCATATGTGTTTATTATTGTTTCTATTTTACCAACCAATTCTCCTTTTTAGCCAATAATTTCAGTCAATAATCAATAAAAATAATTTTAGGCATTAACTTGATCAACACTTAGTTGCCCTGCCAATAAATCCAATAGCAAGGAATGGCCACAGAAACTCCCAGTCTACAGAATTCAAAGTTAGTCATATCCTGCAACTTTTAGAAGATAGTATTGTTTATTTCTTTTCAGGCTCAGAAAAGTCTATGGTGAATTTTACCTCCATTTCTAACTGAACACTAGATCTGGAAGGGATTTTGCACAAAGAAAACTAGTAATTTTTTATTTTAGTCAAAAAGAAAGCCTTTATGGTTACTTAGGTGTGGTTTCTATCTATGACATCTTGTATAAAAGCTATATATTGCCATAAATAACTTTTTTGGAAATAAAGAAGATCAGGATTCAAATTCAGAACACAGTGAAATGAAAGTGTCTACTTCCAAAACTTCAAAGAAGTTGTAAAAAAAATCTCCTGTATAAAAGAAGAACAAAATGATACTTATTGCTAGTGTGACCTTAAGCAAGTCACCTAGTATCCATTAGACTCTATTTATAGATTAAAGAGGTTGTGTTGAAGGGCCTATGAATTGTCTTTCAACTCTAGGTCTAAATCATTTTGCATAATGACTTATCCATATAGAAGGAGTTTAAAAAATATGTTGACCTAAACTTGAGTTAAGATTCTTTTATTGATTCTTTGTCAAAGTCCTTCAGTGAACTTTTCTATTGCTTACTGTTCGGTCAACTTGGAGTTTTATTAGGAAAGAACTAGAAATGAAAATCGGCTTGATTTATTGCCACAGTGAGTCACCAGAAAATATGAATGCCATAAGCCTTTGATCTCACGGACTATTGTTATTCAGGTCAATAGCCTTATTTCAATTGGATTTTTGCACAACATTGACTCAGGCAGAAAGTATTAAATAAAGAAATATATGTTAAAAAGTATTTTAAAATGGAAAGTATAGTATAAAATGTAAGTCATTATTTTTACAGCTCACCCACAGCATAGAATGTTAGCAATTGAATTTCTTTGGATTTCTCACACTGTAAAGCCTGGAACCTGGTAAGGAAAGAATTAGGCTAGTTATATGCTGTCATTCATCCCTTTTGTTATTTAGTATAAGAAATCACAGAATCAAAAAATCTCATATTTCAGAGGTATAAAAGACTTCAAAGACTGTCTTTTCAAACTCACTCCTTGAAAAAAAATTCCTTCAAACACATTGATGAATATGTACGATGCCTTCTTTTTTTTTTTTTTTTTTTTTTTTTTTTTTTACTGAGCTGACTTGGGCTAAACAAGCAGGTAGAAAGCATAAATAAGAAATGGGAGGTGGGGACAGCTAGGTGGCTCAGTGACTAGAGAGCCTGGCCTGGAGATTGAAGGTCCTGGGTTCAAATCTGATCTTAAATACTTCATAGCTATCTGAGCCTGGGCAACTCACTTATTCCCAGTTGCCTAGCCCTTACTGTTCTTTTTCCTTGGAACCAATACTTAGTATTGATTCTAAGATAGAAGGTAAGGGTTTACAAAAGTAAAAAGAAATGAGAAGGTAGAAGATAAGTTCTGTTAGATACATTAGACTATAAACTCTTTGAGATTGGGAGCTATTTTTTTTCACTTTTTTTTTGTGTCCCTAGTACTTGGTACAGTGCCTGGCACATAGTACATGCTTAATAAATACTTGTTGACTTTCTGTAGAGTGATGTATACAAAGACATAACACATTAAGTCTACTAAGAGAAAAATAGTAAGGAAAAATGCAGGAGACTTTGAAACTAACAAAAGAGCAAAAGTTCTCTGGATTATTTTTCCCCAGGGCACCACAGTGAACCACAAGGAAATGAGTTTACCTCAGTCCTTCTCTCATGAGAATTTAGTTCCAAGGCAAATGATTTGTCTCATTAATCCTACTTATCTCAGAAAGAGAGAAATAATATTTTATAATGATTGGAACCTGGGTCTTATAGTTATAAAAGCCAGGATTCAAATTTTCATCCTTAGTTATGTGTCCAGGGCAAGTTAATTTTTTTTGAGCATCTGCTTCTTTATAACATGAGAATAGTCATATCTGTAGTGTTTACTTCACAGGGTTATTTTGAAATTCAAATGAGATATTTTTAATGAATTACTTTCTTCAGTGAGTTTTTGGATTACTGTTTTTGATTTAGTTGACTTTTTATAATTTTCTTGATTATCTTGCATTGCCTTTTTTCTCTAATTTTTTTCTTCAACATCATTCATTTGGTTTTTTAAGTCTTTTAAAAATTTATTCCAAGAACTCTTTTTTGGGCTTGTGCTCATTTTACATTTTTCTCTGAAGTTTTAGAAGCAGATGCTTTCATTTCACTGTCTTCTGAATTTGTATCCTAATCTTCTTTATTCCCAAAGCATCTATCTATGGCTATAGCTGTCTCCATCAAGTGAACATTATGCAGCAACAGAAATATTGTTTGAAGAATGATGTGTATAGAAATACATAGAAATAAATAAATACATAGAAATAAGGAAGATGAAGTTTTATGTATACATATATATATTTTTTTATCAAATGATACCTTCTCTAGTAGGGCAGGAGAGGGAGGGAGTCAACCAGATATCTTAAGGTAACAAAGAAACAAATAAATTTAAATTAAAAAATTAAAATAAGGTAATATATGTAAAGTGCTAACTTATATTACATTAAGCTTTTCAAAATGTTTTATATATTTTATCCCATTCAATTCTTACCCTTTGAGGCAAGTGCTGTTATTAACATCACTTCACAAATGAGGAAAACAAGGCAGATAGAAGCTAAGTGACTTTGTGCCCAGAGTCACAAAGTTAATAAACATCTGAGGCAGGATTCATACCCAGTTGTTCATGACAACAAGTCAAGTATTTTATACACAATGCCATTAAATATGAATAGCAAAGACTGCAGCAAACTGTCTGACACAAGTCTTGGCTTGCTTAATGTTGCTATTACTACTTTGATTTTCTCAGAAACCACTCCTCCACAAAGAACCCTTTACCTTTAAGGGAAAAAAAGATACGGTGTGAAGATTAAGAGAATATTTAAATATTATACATATATGTATATATTATTTATATATTAAATTTATATAAGGGTGCTTGCTTCCTGTCAGATGTTAGTGAGACTTCTCATTAGAATAGCCAAGGTTGACTGGCTAATGCTAGATTCTGTAGTGTTCTTTTAAGAAGGCAATGGATCTGAAATGAAACCTTGTTCATCTCCTAGCTAAATTTCCACAAAATGATTTTTCCATTTCAATAAGCATAAATGACCAGTGGCATAAAATTATCTCTAGCTGGAATATTTGTTTATTTTAATTTCCATAGGAAGAAGTTTGTTAAGCAATGTCCATTATCCTGAAATTAATTACAACACCAAACTCCTTAAGTGCTTACTATGTGCTGAGCACTATATTTGGCATTAGGAAGGATCTAAAAAAGGAAACAATCTGGTCTCTGACTTCAAGATACTTACCATATAGTGAGGAGAGAGGACATAGCTAAATGAAAAAAAAGCAACTAAAATGAAATAGGGATAAAGAAGAGTGGGCTGATCTTTGAATATATCTCCTACCTACTCTCACTTGGACAGGAAGCTGAGCAGTTTGGTAGGAATAACATTGGAATAACATATCTATGTAGGAATTCCTACACCTCAAATGACAGATGCTTTCAATCACTGTAGGCAGTTACAAAATAAAACTAATTTCATTATGCATATTATCTGATATTTCTTACATCTTATTCTCTTCATTCAATACCGGTCTCAAAGGAGATGCACATGTGACCTAATCTCTGTGATGCATTACTACTGGAACATTGTTAGGGACTACTCCTATATCCTCTCCTTTCTCAGTTCATGAATTCCAAGAGGCTCTTCCATTAGAGTAGATTGGACCTCTGGGGCAGATATTCATCTGGAGTACGAGTTCTTAACCTTAAGCATATGAATTTGTTTGAAAAAATATTTTTTGATAGCTGTATTTCAACGTAATTGGTTTCCTTTGTACTGTGATGTATTTAATTGTGTGCTTTTAAAACATAATTCCATGAAGGGTCCCATTGGCTTCAGACTGCCAATGGGCACCATAATACAAAAAAAGATTACTGACTCATAAATAAGAGTAATGACATGGTTGAACACCTGAATTCTTCTAATGGTGTGACTTTAAAAAGCACAAGGTGGCATTGTACACCTAGAGTTTGAAATCAGTCAATCTCCAGGTTGGATGACAGGGAGGTAAAGGAGACTAAAACATCCTTTTTTTTTTTTTTTTAACCCTTGTACTTTGGTGTATTGTCTCATAGGTGGAAGATTGGTAAGGGTGGGCAATGGGGGTCAAGTGATTTGCCCAGGGTCACACAGCTGGGAAGTGGCTGAGGCCGGGTTTGAACCTAGGACCTCCTGTCTCTAGGCCTGACTCTCACTCCACTGAGCTACCCAGCTGCCCCCAGACTAAAACATTCTTAATGCTACAAAGAAAGTGGTAGGATTCTTTTCCAAGTCTGATTTCAGTTACCATCTTACCTCCTTAGACTGATGATCAGTCTTCAACTTTGCCCTATTCATTCATTCCTTATATCATCAATGACCTTTCCTTTCCAGAGTGAGGGTGAAGGTGATGCTGCTGTATATTTTTGTGTTGTTTTAAGCAACAGAGGATGATAGTGGAATTCAGATACTCTTTTGCTTCTGTGCTATGTTCCCAGAACCCAGTTAAGTAACAGACAAGACACTAAATCTCCTCTCAAAGCACAGGGAGAATTTGGAAGTGCAGGGAAAAAAACCATATTGAGTGTCTTTCTTTGCTCAATTACACTTCCATGCTGTGTCTATAATAGGTCCACAGAGGAACCCATTTGATGACCTGGAGAGAAGAAAATGCAAGGTCCATCAGTCATGATTTGCCACAGATAGAACATTGAAAGTCTCCACTTCCTCTTGTCTTCCTCTTGCCACAGAATCTCTGAGTTGGAAGGAACCCCAGAAGTCTAGTCTCATCTACACTTGAAAAGAAATATTTTGCCAACATCCCTGGCAGCATACTAATTTTTGCCTTCTCATGTAATTCATCAGTTTCTGCGTTTTCAGGATTCTGATGGATATTTCCAGTGATGAGAAACTCAAGACTACTTAAGGCAGGTCATTCTACTTTGGGAATAGCTCCAACAATTAGGAAATATTTCCTTTCACTGAGCTTAAACCTCTCTCTGTGCATCTCTTCACCAATTGCTCCAAGTTCTACCCTCTAGGGACAAGCTCGATAAATTCCATTTCTCACTACTAGTCTTCTGCAGTAGTCATCCTTTGGCTATGAATATGACTGGCACTATATCACAACAGCCATGTTACCAAGGAGTTATGTAAAACCTGTAGTTAAAACTTGATCGAGGCACCTATTTATCTATTTCTTATAAGAAGGGCTAACTAGAAACTTTCAGGGACATCTGGCCACCTAAATTGCCATATACTCCCCCATTCAGAGGTGAGTTTTAAAAAAATAACTAATTATTATTAAAGACAGAAAACCAATTTCTCATATTGAATTACCCACGTAACCTGTAGTTGGGGTGCCAAGCAAATATTATTACTATGGAGAGCCATGACTTGGCACAACTTTGCTCGTGCTAGCAGACTTTTTGTTGTGATCAAGTCGCTGCATTTGACTGGCACTTGGAATGACAACCTTGGGTTAAACGCCCAGCCTGAAGATTAAATCACTGACTTAAAACAAAACAACTCGATCAAGTATCCCCCTAGTTCCACCGAGTTAGCAGAGGTCTATACTCAGTGATATTTCAGCCGTGGCCATCCTCACTGACCTATAAACAGGATGAGGGTAAAACAGAGAGCTGTAAAAACAGTGGCTGTAAAACAGAGAGAGACAGAGACTGGCGCTGGCTGACAGGCAGACACATAAACAAAATCTTAGGAGGAAGCTGATTTTAAAACAGCTAAAAGGGAAACCCCATATTCATTGAAGTGTCTGCCGCATTCGGGTAGTTATAAATAGTCAGTCGGTCCCTTTTCAACATTTGGTCATAAGCGATTGACTAAAAAGGAGAGGAGCTTTGAGATACACTGTGATACTTCAACACTGGTTTCATATATAAAGAAAATATTGGCTCCATAGCCTTGCTTAACTGTCTGTTAAATGTGAAGGCTTGGCTTGTTATATATAGATTTTTTTTTAATCAAACAGGATTTTATTGCTCTAAGGGACCTCCTTGTAGGGGCAGCTAGGCTGCCCAGTAGATAGAGTGCCAGTCTGTGATTCAGAAGACTCCTCTTCCTGAGTTCAAATCTAGCCCCAGACACTTACTAGCTGTGTGATCTTGGCCAGTCACTTAATCCTGTTAGGTCAGGTTTCTTATCTGTCAAATGAGCTAGAGAATTGGTAATAATAATGATGTTTGACACTAATAGGGTACTTCTCTCCGCTTTTTTTCAACCCTTACCTTCGATTTTTGTAACAATTCTAAGAAGGGCAAGGGCTAGGCAATTGGCGTTAAATGACTTACTCAGAGTCACACAGATAGGAAGTGTCTGAGGCCAGATTTGACTCCTGACTCCAAGCCTGGTCCTCTAACCACTGTGCCACTCTACAGCCCTACTAATATCGTGCTTTAAATTTTACAAACATATACCATCTCCTATGGGAGGAGGTAAGTGGTATTATTATTCTCATTGGAGGTGGGAATGGAAACATCAAGCCTCAGATAGGTCAGCTTTAGTTGTTCAAGGTCACACAACTATAAGTGTTAGAGGCAAAACTTGAACTTGGGTCTTCCCAAGAATAAGTGCTCTTTCTACTATACCACATTATTCCTTTTAATACTATTGCCCTTTTCCCTCACACCTAAAAAAACCCAAGGTCAAAGGTAGTTTACAAAGGTTTTTAGTCTGGCAATGGGCATTCTTAAACTGTCCCTGAATTCATGAATCTTATTAGAGTTCAAATCTTGGCATTTGGGGTGTTGGCTCTGCAGAAAGTATTGGAAAACTTCACCAAAAGGAATGATTAATGAACAAAATTTCCTTGCTCAAATGACTGGTCTTGACAGAAATGCTTTGATTTGTCTTTTCTTTTTACATTGGAAGAGTCTGGCAAATCGCCCTCTTTCTAACTCAATGAAACATATCTTACTATACTAAAAACCTGTAGCCAGAGTTAACGTTTCAATTGCACTTAAAAACACTTTATATACATCATCTCATTTGATCCTTACAGTACCCTTGTGAGGGATATTCTCAAATATTATTGGGTGGATATTCCCTGAATAATGCAGATCAAGACCCAAAGAAGCCTGGTCATTCTATCCATCGGTTTCCCAGTATCTCTCCCAAATTTGCCCCAAGAAGATTGTTGGAGATTCTCATAGTTGTCTGCTTTCTTTCTCTTGATGTCGTGGTGAAGCATCTTGTCCACTGTTGATCTCTGGCTCTCACTCTTTTTTTTGTGCATCATTTATTTTTATACATAAATTTCCCTGATGGCATCCTTTGGTTATTGTGTTGAATGTCTCATTATTGGTACCTTACAGATCACTCACATCCATTCATACTCTTCCATGGTGTTGATGATCATTTTTAGCCTAAACCATTTCACGCCACCCCCACCCGTACTAGGTGTTACAGATATTGTGATTCCTATTTTTCAGAGGAAAAAAATGAAGTTTGGAGCAACTAAGTAACTTATCTATGGCCACACAGTTGGTAAATGCCAGAGGCAGTCAGGATTTATACCTGGGCCTCCTTCACTCCATGCCCAGCTCTCCTATTCATTCTGCCCAGCTACTTTTTAACCTGATCTACTCGAGAAGGTTTAGTGAAAACCAACAAACTTCCAGTCACTGCTTTTCCTAGGTGTCCACAGTAGACTTCCTATGGCTCTGAGCTGGGGGTGATGGGTGGGTGGTGGGCAGGAGAATACTGGGGAGAAGAACAGACAACCCCTTCCCCTTACCCTGCAACAACGTGATGCTAAAACCTGATTAAAAACATTTCACGAGAGTTTTACACAATGTGAATAACATTAAAATGTCTGTTGTAAAAAGCAATTTCCTACCATATAGAGGATTAATAATAGAATTGCTTTACCATATTTGTGTGTAACACAACTTTTTTCATCTTCAGTAGACTTTATGAAATGACCATGACTGGGATTAGTGCTGCTTGACCCAATGGTTCAGAGTCCCCCATGTAACAAAAGTGCCCCTTTAGGTGAATGATTCCAGGGTTATTTCTGGGACTTCTTTCTACCAAGTTATTGAGTGAGCATAGTGCTCAGTAGCCAGCTGGCCTCCGGTAAAGGTCCCATTGTTCTGGAAGAAGTCATATGCTGGTCTTTAGCGACAACGGAAATTAAACTGTATTATGATAACATTGATGGATCTGACTCTGGTGCATAAATGAAAGGGGGAAAAAAAGTTTTGCAAAAGGATTGTGTCCTGAATTCCCCTCCGAGCTCAAGGAATGCACAATCAGCACCACTTGAGTAACAATAAAGGCAGTGTTCCATAATGGCAGGGTTCATCCCATCTGAATCAGGTAGCAAGCTTCTTAACAAGGATCATTTGCTAATTGGAAATAAAGGTTATAATTTTCCCTTAAAAAAATAAAGTTGGGGTCAGCAAGGTGGCTCATTGGATTGAGAGCCAAGCCTAGAAATGGGAAATCCTATGTTCAAATCAGGTCTCAGATACTTCCTAGGTATATGATCCTGGGCAGATCACTTTTTATCCCCATTACTATTCTTCTGCCTTGGAACCAATACACAGTATTGCTTCTAAGATAGAAGATAGGATTTTTTTTTTAAAAAGAAAGTTAATAATTATGAGATCAGGGCTTAAAAAGTCCAGCTCATTGAATAAATACCTTAATTCCAAAGAAAGAAAATTGCAAGTTTTTAGTCAACAGGTATGATTTGAACAGCTCTCATTTGTTTACTAGGTTGTACTAGGTTGTGCGAAGAATACCAAAGAAGCATATTCTTTTCTCTAAAGGTTATGATCTTGTTGGGTAGATCATCCCTGGACAATGCTTAGAAAACACATCATGAATAAAGCAGGAAAATAATTAATGATTCAAATGTGTGGAATAGGCCATAAGGACTGTGGAAGGTCAAGAAGGTGGAACATGAATGTTTTCTTCTCAAGAACAATGCATTTGGAGTAAGAAAACTTTAATTTAAATCAAGTATTTATCATTTCCAACTATAACTTGATCTAGTCAGTTAACCTACAGGTTTTTCTATCTATAAAATGGGGGTGCTACTAGTTATGCCACCTACCTTACTGGGTTGTTTTGAGTACAAAGAAATAATGGATGTAAAATTCTTTTTAACTATCAAGTTAAATGTATATTATCATAAGAAGAGTAAATGTTCTTATTTATTTTCTTTTTTCTCCTTACATATAGAGAAACTGAAGGAGAGAGAAGAGTACAAAGACTTGGCCAAAGTCCCATAACTAATGACAATTATTCAGGAGTGTTCTGGAGCCAGCTCTGGTGTCTTGAGAGAGCCAATTGTTAAAATTTCAATATGAACATTTATACTTCAGAAAACAGCAAACACTATAAATTTGATTTATTGCTTTGTTGATTGTCTAGACTTTAGAAGTGATGGAGAAAACGTTAATAATGCAGATTAAATTTAAGATGATTTTTCTCTTGGAGAAAAATTGTCAACCCTATAGCAGTACACCTGAGATTATAATCCTTTCCTCAGAGGCTCTCACAAGTAGATCTAAGTGATGATTGCCATAGGCCCTCAGCAGATCTGGGTTGATGACATTAGGCATCATGTACAACTCAGTACTTTGTTGGAATTAAAGAACTTTTTGTTGATCCTCCTTAATACTAGTGCTTTCCCTATGATGATTATCTCCAATTTTTCATGTTCACAACTCATTTGTGTCACGTCCAGTTCTTTGTGATCCCATTTGGGATTTTCTTGGTAAAGAAATTGGAATAGTTAATATTTTCTTCTCCAGTTTGTTTTACAGATAAGGAAATTGAGGCAAACAAGTTTAAGTGATTTGTCCAGGATCAAAGAGATAGTAAGTGTATGAGGCAAGATTTGAACTCAGGAAGAAGGTTCTCTTGACTCTAGGCCTGATTCTATTTACTGTGCCATCTAGCTGCCTAGTTGGTTTGCACATAAATTTTTGCATATTTTCTCCCCAATTAGACTGTGATTTCAAAGAGGGGACTATGTCTTGTGGTTCTTTGTATCCCTAAGCACTTAGCAGGTAGTCTGTGAATGCCTGTTGATTGAGAACGTATTTCTTCTTTGGGGCACCTTCTCTTTTCTTGCAGGGAAGAAGACCTTCACAGTAACTGTTCAGATATAAAACATCATTCTTTGGTCAGAGCTGTAGGGGTATAGTGATAGATTCAGAGCTTCCTCTCAACGAACCCATTTCCCTTTGGAACATTGCTTACCAGGCTTATCTAATGACAGGAATGTCAAACTCTGCTTCCAAAGTTCTAATCACCAACACCTGGTTTGTACATGGTCTCTCCAAATCTCATCCCTTTTCCCTCACATACTCAGGAGTTTGTTTCTTGGCCAATGCTTTACATATGTCATCTCATTTGATCCTTGCAATAACCCTGAACTGTGTCCTCTTAAATCTCATAGATTTGAATATTTCTTTAATAATAAGCATCATCATGTAATTCTGGCCCAGCACCTCCCAGAAATTTGCTGCAAGAGTCCCTTACAATATTCTGATAGCATTCCTTGCTTTCTCCTGACATCATGAAGATACCAGTGGAGCATATGCGCAATTCATAGTTTATTTCTTACCCTTGTCTTTTTCATTCATTTTAACTCATATGTGTATTTTTTTGAAATTCTTGGATTTGAGGTGGGTGGAGGGGGGCAGCTAGGTGACTCAGTGGATAGAGAGTCAGGCCTAGAGATGGGAGGTCCTGGGTTCAAATGTGACCTCAGATACTTCCTAGCCATATGATCCTGGGCAAGTCATTTAACCCCCACTGCCTAGCCCTTACCTCTCTTTTGCTTTGGAACGAATACACAATATTGATTCTAAGATGGAATATAAGGGTTTAAAAAAAATGAAAGAAATTCTTAGAGCTGACCAAATAACAAAAAAGCAACTTCATTTTCTCTCTAGTTCTCTCCTTTAAATCACAACCATTCTCAATAGGGAAAGTTGGTGGGATTCGTTTTTTTTTTTTTTTTTTTTTTAAACTCTTACCTTCAGAATATCAGTTCTAAGTCAGAAGAGTGGAGAAGGCCAGGCAATCAGGGTTAAGTGACTTGCTCAGGGTCATATAGGTAGGAAGTGTTTGAGGCCATATTTGAACCTAGGTCTTCCCATTGGTGGGATTATTCAAATAACCCTAAGATTATGTTTGTGTGTGGGGGGAGGGAGTGGGACTGGGGTGGGACCCTTGGAGTTGGAGGTCTTCCTGAGTTCACTGAATACAAGCCCTCAGGACAGTTCACTTCTGCTTAGTTGAGGTACAGGGGATAAGGAAGCAGATGGAATGTTTCCTCTCTCAACCACAGAGGTTTCATCATCCCGTGGCTTTGGCAAGGACTCACTTGATCCCATTCAGCACAAAGAATGTGGCACTGTCCTGTTCCTATGGGCACCTGGATGCCTCTGCTTAAATCTCCACCCGACTGGGCAGAAATGCTGAAGAAATCCCATGTTCTTTGCAGTTCTCAGGAAGTAGCCAATCTTTAATTCCTTAGCTCCATTTTTCTCTTAGGAGCAAGGCTGATTCATTATGTGGAGGCGAGGGTATGTATGGATTACAGGATAAATCCACAATCAAAACAGATGTTTACCATCTACTGGTGAACCCTGCCTCCTCTGGCACCTGGAAGCATTTCAGTGAGCCCTAGTAATTTGGCACGAGGGAATTAATAGTCCACAGAACAGACAGGCATGCTTGGATACAGCATATGGTATTTAATCTTAGCATGGGAACAATAAAGGCAAAGAACAATACATAATAGAACACCTCTAGTGTAGGCTCATTATCCAAAGCTCCCCACCATTCCCTTGTCAGTGTATTGGATCAACTGGAACACGGGAATTCTAGAAAATAGACAGTTTGACTTCCCTGACTTTCTTCAAGCTCCAGTTAAAATCCCATCTCCTAAAAGAAGCCTTTCCTCATCCCCCTTAATAAGAGTCTCTTCCTTTTATTGATTAGTCTGATTTCTCCTGTATATATCTTGTTTGTTCATAGTTATTTTCACATTCTCTTCTGAATTAGACTGAGCCCCTTTGCGTTTCTTGTATCTTCAGAATTTATCCCAATATCTAGCCTAAAACCTGTCTTAGAATCAATACTAAATATTGGTCCCAAATTAGAAGAGTGATAAGGGCTAGGCAATTGGGATTCAGTGACCAGGGTCATACAGCTTGGAACTGTTTGAGACCAGATTTTAATCCAGGATTTTCCATCTCCAGGTCTGGCTCTCCATCTACTGAGCCACCTAGCTGCCCTGTTTAGATGCTTTTATTGATAGACTTACTGACTGTTTAGATGTCTACTCCTCCCTCATGAGTGAGCAAAGGAATATTCAAACAACACAATAGTTCAGAATTTGAACACATCTAACAGGGATGATCATCAGATGGAGATGCAGAAGCTCTAGCATTCATAACATGGGAGATTGACTTGACTCAGAAGAAGAAAGAAGACCCCCTGACTGGAGCTTTTCTTGGTATTGTCCATTTTATTATTGACTTCTCTTGTGCCTTCCCCTCCAAAACTAGCTTATTGCTTAGTTCCCTAATGAGGAGACCATCACTATCTAAGCAAGAAGTTTTCCACCACTATGTTGCCCCAGAATCTCTCTCTGACCTTGACCATGGCTACCTTCTACTGAATCATGCCACTTGCTGAGGCTACTTCCTTTTTCATTCCTTACTCACTATTACATGTACCAAGCGGAAGGACAGACAGAGTGAGGACTGCTACCATGGTAACTGGATGAATCAAGACTAGAAGCCAAGTTTAGGACTCCAGGCTTAATATTCTAGGCACCTCCCATTCGATTAAAATACTTTCTAAGTGTCTATAGCTATTTCATCTCTCTTACACACACACACACACACACACACACACACACACACACACGGAAGGAAGTACAGTATGATGAGGAGAGGGTAGAACATAGATTCTTGATTTTCAAGGTTTCATCAGCCATGGGTATCTATTGGCCTTTCTCTCATTCTTCAAAGTACTTGCTACTGAAGATCCTATATTATTTGTTCATTAGGAAAAAGAAAAAATTACAGGGAGCCACTAGATGGCTCAGTGGATTGAGAGCTAGGCCTGGAGACGAGAGGTCCCGGGTTCATATTTGGCCTCAGACAATTTCTAAATGTGTGACTCTGGGCAAGTCACTCAATTCCAATTGCCAAGCCTTTGCCACTCTTCTGCCTTGGAACCGACATTTAGTATTGATTATAAGACAAAAGGTAAGGATTTAAAAAATTACAGAGAGGTTTTTTTAAAGGCAAAAAAGTTACATATTATAGGAATCATGAAAATCCTTAATATAGTGAGAAGCCACTTTATTCTCTGCAGAGGTAGATTTAGGTAAGCCAAGTTCTTCACAATCTTTGATGTTAGACATTAAGCATAATTACAAAACCCTATCTTAACCTCTGGCTTTTCACCATCTATAAATTTCCATAGAAATAAACAACAGCCTGAAACTATTTCCAATCCCTTTTAGGAGCGAATCAGCTGGTGTAGGGAAAAAGAAAGGAAAATTACTTGGTCTATTTGCAAATTCTACAAATGTGGAATCAATATAATTTTCCATTGTATTCTTTAAAAATTAATTAACATCGTGTAACCTTCAGCAGCTAAGCTTTGGAATTTAGGTTTTTGGAGGGAGGGGAGACTGAGTAGAGTCTTCTAGAAGAATGAACTTTCATCTGAATTGTGTATTACTTACATGTGGCTCTTTTGTTCTTCTCTTTGAATTAAACAAATGTGTGAAAATGAATTTTCTTTCATTTGTGTTTCCTGAATGGAAGGGCAAATTGGGCTATGGACTTTGCTGTTTTGCTCTCTCTGAGAGACCTGCGTGACTAGAGTAGGTAAAAAGGAAATTAAGGGCAGCTACTTAGTGCCCTCCATCTCCCATCCTTCTACTATCTTCTAATCCTGAATCTGAAGTCATACCAAATCCATATGGATGCTCATTTCTGACCACTTATGAAAATGGTAAGCAGCCCTGTTCAAATATGCTTGCTCTTTTTGAATGTCATCTCCCTTCCTTCCAACTCTCAATTCTATGAAGCCATTACCTATAGATAAACACAACTGATCAGAATGTAGCTGGAGAGAGGGGACCTATGAGAATCTTTCTCTAGGGCATGGTGTGCTAAAATGTGCAAATTCATGAAAATAAAGAGGTTGCAAAATGATGCTTTGTTTCAGTTACCAAATAGTACCCCTGGTCAGTCCCAATTTTATATTCATTTAAAGGTTAAGGACTGGAGGAAGTAAGTTATAGCTCATAACATTGAGCTGCTGTCTCTGAGACAGAAGGGTCATGCAGGTCATGCCTTAGAGTGTTATAGTTGTTTGGATTTCATTTTTGAAGAGGATCATTGATATCATGGGGTCGTTTCTTGACTTGTGTATGAATTAGATTTATTTATTCATTCATTTATATATTTTTAAACCCTTAACTTCTTTCCTAGCATCAATTCTAAGATGGAAGAACAGCAAGGGCTAGGCAATTGGGGTTAAGTGATTTGCCCAGAGTCACACAGCTAGGAAATATCAGAGACCTGATTTGAACTCAGGTCCTCCTGACTACAGGCCTGGTACTCTATCCACTGTGCTACCTAGCTGCCTTACATGAATTAGATTTCAGTGAGGTAGTAGCAGCTGGATGGCTCGGGAGCTCAGAGCTGGGTCTAGCTAGGTTCTCTTGCCTTAGTTATTGACTCCAAGATGGAAGGTAAAGGTTAAAAAAAATTTTTTTTAAGTGAGGCAGACTTGCACAAAGTTGTCAGCCTTATTCTATTTTCCAGAGTTGGCAAAGCCCAGTGGCAAGACAAAAGTCAGTAGAGCCTGGGAAGTCTTTTTGACCACTAGAATCCTGATCTGCAATATTGCACAGAGGGAAGCATGTTAGAAATTCTAGGTTCATATCCTGCCTCTGTCACTAGCAGTGTGACCTGTCAGTGTCTTATTTTCTAACTTCTTAATTTTCCTAATTAGAAATTGGATTAAATAACCCCCAAGATACTTTTATATTATGTCTATAATTCCATAATCATAACGATTCAGTTCTTTAGACAAAAGACTCTACTATAGGGGTGTGTGTGTGTGTGTGTGTGTGTGTGTGTGTGTGTGTGTGTAGGGAGAAATGCACATGAGAGATCATTAAGTCCAGCCCATTGGTTTATAGATTAGAAAAATAAGAATTAGAGAAATTTAGTGACTTTCAAGGTATTTAAATGACAGAAATGAGATTCAAACCCAGACCCTTCAGTACCACAGCTAGTGTATCTCACTGTTCTCTGTTGTCTAAAATCTAGTAGTTTTGTACATTTGGAGATAATATTGACACTGATGGAGTAAAATAGCCCTTGAATTGGAGAGAAACCTAAAAGTAGCATTCAGTTAAAACTTTCCAGGGGCAATGCAGCTAATTATCATAAGTATACATCAGACAACACACACTGGAGATCCTTCTACTTCCCATTTTTAAAAGGAATATCCTTTGACAGGTACAATATTTAATTCTGGATAGATCATTCCCTTTTAGCATCCATGTATATCCTAGAAACATATGCAGAAACATATGCCCCTACAGTTCATGTGGATTTCATATTGACTTATCTTCCGTCCTAGTATCAATTCTAAGACAGAAGAGTGGCAAGGGCTAGACAATAATAAATAATAAAAATAAGTAATAAAGTTTTCTTTATTTTTTGTCCAAATTTTGACCTCATCCATGTTGGCCATTTGTCTTAGAGAACTGGCTGTGATCCTGAGAGGTTTTTAAATTGCCCAACAACCAGAGTAAGGCAGGTCTAGACCCTAGATAGGGGCAGCAGAGTGTGTTGGTAAAGCATTGGAAATTTGAGTCCAAACTCCACCTAGGAAGTCACTTAAGCCTTCTTTGCCTTGGTTTTCTCATCTGTAAAATTAGACTGTTAGATGGTTTGGCTTCTGTGGTCTTTTCTAGCTCTTAACTAATGTCATAATATGTTTTTTAACCAGTTCCAAAGTTAGCCAAAATTGTTTTGTTACAGATCAAATTTGTATAAATCAACAGGATGGCTGAAATAATTTATCTTCTTTTTGTCTTGGTTGCTTGAAATAATATAAGGAATTTCTAGTGGAGACCCATAATGCACTTGCCACTTCTTGTCTTAAGAAATTGCTTAGGACACTGTCAGGTTAAGTAAATTGATCATGTTCCTTCAACACAAGCCAGAGGTGAGTTTTGAACTTAGGCCTTGTCTCCAAGACCATGTTGTTATTTGTTTTGTTTTGTTTTATTAATCATTACATGAATCTGTAATTAATCGTATATAGAATAGGTCTAGGTGGGCCCAGATGGATGAACTTAGGGACCAATACCATAAAATCATGTCAAAACTTCCAAGGCTAGTATTTATCCTCCAGGTCAACTGAAGCCCCCTCTCTCAATTGCCTCAACATCCTCCATAACCTAAATTTTAAGAGAGAGAAAGTGAGGAAAACAGGAGGGAAACTATTTTGCTTAGTATCAGGTCAAAAGTCCCTGACTTTTGGGAAAGGGAAATCTGAGTCTCTTCTGACTTTCTTGGCAAACCATCTCTCCTAACAAGAACAATGGCTTTGCTGCCTGTTCGCATGCAATCCCTTCTTCATTCTTTTGTTCAGTCAGGTATATATATTTCTATCTTCTGAAGGAAGTAAATGTTGGTGCCCTCTACCCTTGTCCTGCACACTTGAATACATTTTATATTTAGCTTTGAAAATAAGGCTTTGCTTGACCTAGACCCAAATCAAAGCTGGACCTAGACTTCAGGACCTGGAAAGAAAGGAAAAATGACTCCAAGTACAGTATCTGCTCTCTCTAGAATACAGGAAAAGCTCTGACCTTGAGCCCCATGGGGAGAAGGAGGACAGAGCTCTCTAACCCTGGTGATGAGAGAAATGAATTAAAATATGAAACGTTTCCAAATATCTGTTGCCAGGAAGCAGATGACATGCTAAATTGCTCTGCAGATTGACTACTTAATTCAGTGATTTCCTGAGAGGGGAGTTACCAGAACAGCCATTTTGTCCTTTCTGGCAAATAAAGCACTCTCGGACTGCTGTCTCCAGGAGTCTTTCCTCTGCTTCCTGTTGTAGGAAGGGCTGTTTCCTGCAGAAACACTCCTGATTAGACTCTGCACTATTTTAGTAGGCAGAGGGCTAAGGAGCAGGTTACTCTTGTACACTTGAGGGTGATTGGTGGAGCTAATTCACTGAAATTATTGTCATAGGAACCCTTTTTTAGAAAATATGAGTGGAGGGAAATTAAAAAAAGAGAGGGAGAAATCAATTTCAGTGAAATCAGTTCAATTAAAATCCAGAAGTTTCATTTGGAGATTTCCAAACAATTGGCTGTTAATTATCTTGAAAGACAGCTATAACCACATCTATGCAGAGACCTGTGTTCAAGTCTTATGGCAAACTCTATTAACTTGATTTCACTTAGATGAGATTTGTATTTATTTATGGAACAGGGGCCAAATGTTCCCATTGCTTGTTTGAGGCTCTGGGAGTCTCTCTGCTGACTGTTGTTCTTGGGAAGCATTCTTTTTGCAAAGAGTGGCTCTAAATGAAAAGTGAGCATTTGAGACTAGATGTAGGATGGGGTTTTTAGAAGTTGAAACAGAAGGTTTTTTGGTTATATGTCTCTCCTCTTAATTCCTACAATATGGAAAAACTTCATATTTTAAAAAAGCATTTTAATATTTAATGACCACAGAAGTAGATAGAAAGCTGACCTGTAATTACGGAGAGTCATCTGGAGTTCAAATATGACCTTAGACACTTGCTAGCTGGGTGATCCTGGGTATGTCATTTAATTCTCTTTGCCTCAGTTTCCTCAGCTGTAAAATAAGCTGGAGAAGGAAATGGCAAACCACTCTAGGATCTTTGCCAAGAAAACTCCAAATGGAGTCACAAAGAGTTGAATGCAACTGAGAAACAACTCAACAACAAGAAACTTTATAGGATTCAAAGGCTGGCCATTTGTTTTTCTCATATGATATCATTTGCTCCGCACAACAACCTTGTGAGATAGGTATAATTATTAGCCTTAATTTACAGATGAGGAAACTGAGGCTGAGAAGTGACTTGTCTAGAACTAAACAGGTAGTGTTCAGTGCTCTATCCACTTAGCCAATCTCATATTAACCCGTAACTGAAGTAGTATTATTATAATCATCCCCAATGCAAAGTTTGAGGCATAAGTGACTTCATGGAATCATGTAACTCTCAGAATATCTCAGAAAATGCTGCATTTATAGTCATTATGTTCTTTCTCTGAATCCAGCACTACTCAATTTCCAGTTTTTTGCTACCACAAAAAGAGCCGCCATAAATATTTTTCTACAAATAGGTCCTCTTCCTTTTTATTTTGGACTTTTTGCAAACCCCTCATTTGATATCTATAAATAAATATACATATGTATATACATATACACACACTTATTTATTTATTTGTAGAATACAGCCTAGTTAAATAACTTGAAAAAGATCACCCAAATAGCAAATTTCAGAGTCAGTATTTGAAACTAGTTTCCCTGTCTCTAGAACTAGAACTCTTTCCATTGGACTAGTATTTTATTTTATTTTATTTTTTGCCCAAAAAGTACTTAATAAATGGTAAGGGAAGAGAAATAAATAATCATTGATGAAGTGCTTGCTATGTGCCAGGTACTGTGGTAAGTACTTTACAAATATTCTCTCGTTCAATCCTCATAATAATCCTGGCAGTTAAGTAATATTATTACACCTATTAATTATTATTATCATTAATTATTATCTCTTACATAAAAGAAACTAAGGCAAACAGAGGATAAACAATTTGATCAGATTCACACAGCTAAGTGGATAGAATGCCAGGACTGAAGTCAGGAAAACTCATAGTCACAACTTCAAATCTGACTTCAGATACTTACTAGCTGTGTGACTCTAGATATGTCACTTAAATTTGTTTTCCTCAGTTTCCTCATATATAAAATGAGCTGGAAAAGAAGTGGTCAACTGCTCCAGTATCTCTGCCAAGAAAACTCTATATGGGATCATGGAGAGATGGACACAACTGAACAATAACAACAACAACACGGTTATAGGAGATTTCTGGTTGGATTTAAATTCAGGACTTCCTGACTGTAGGCCCAGTACCCTACCCACTGTACCACTTAGTTGCCTATGTTAACTTATGTATTATTCAATAAACATATACTGCGTGCCTAATCTATGCAGAACATTGTGCCAGGCACTGGACATTCAAAGACATATAACATATAGAATTGACCAATAATAGCAAACATTGTCATAAAGAACACCAGGGAATGGGAGTGAGGAAATAATGAATGGTTGATGCATGATAATGCGAAGTACAGACTAGCAATAAGGGGAGCTCAAAGGCAAATTAAATTTGTATTACAGGAGCAGTTAGGTGGCTCAGTGGATAGAGAACCAGGCCTGGAGATGAAAGGTCTTGGGTTCAAATGTGGCCTTAGACACACCCTAGCTATGTGACCCCAGACAAGTCACTTAATTCCCACTGGCTAGCCCTTATTACTCTTCTGTTATGGAACCAATACTTAGTATTGATTATAAGATAAAGGATAAGAGTTTTTAAAAAATGTATCATGGTGACAAAAAAAGATAATTTGGTATGACAAAAAGTGTTTCAAAGAGGATTAATGCAAGGCATTTTTAAAACAAGTATTTATTATCACTCCTTTCTGCTGCCCCATTTGAATTCAACAGTTTTAAAAAAGAAAAAACTGTCAGAGCAAATATTGAGAATCCAGAAAAATAAATCCTCACATTGTTCTTCTAAAAAGATTTGTGTCTCATTCTGCATTTTAAATTCATCACTTCTTTGGCAGGAACTGAGTGGAATGATTTATCTTCATGCCTCTAGAAACATAGTTTATCATTGCATTGATTAGAGTTCTAGAGGCATGCGATCCTTTAGCAAAATGAGTCATATTCTACCCTATTGTTTTTTCTGAAGTTCTCTGAGTGCACAGCATGTATTGCCACCCCCCCTTCCCATTTGCTTGAGGCTAGAAGTAGATCTAAGCCTGAGGATACCCATAATCCAAACATAGTTTCTGGTGGGACAACAATGGTTTAGAGAGCACAAATATTCTGCAAAAGACTTACTTTAACACTCATCATATTATGGAGGTAATCCTGCATTCCCAAGGGATTGTGACATTGGAATAATGGGTATAGCCAAGCTGGAAAGAATTGGTTTTGGAAAGAGTATGGTCCTGGCAACAGATTGCATCTGCTCCCTAAGGACAAATCTAGCTAAATATGATACTGGTAATAATGATGTTATCTGAGAACCAGATTGGTTAAATTGATCAAAAATTTTAAAAAAAGATTGCTAGAGGTTTTCTAAAGTGATCACCACCCCCATATAATGCTGTAATTATTGAAATTATTCTCCTAGTTCTCCTTCCTTCACATTGCATCAGTTCAGAGATCTTTTCAGGTTTCTCATAAACTGTATATTTTTTTCTTTCTCAAAACAAAATAATAACACAAAATAAAACAAAAACAAAATTACAACCATATGACATAAGTTGTTTAGTCATTCTCTAATAGGAAGGTACTTCCTTAAATTCCAGCTTTGAGTTGCTACCAAAAGAGTTGTTATAAATATTTTTGTACATAAATCAATAAACATTTATTAAGCACCTACTATGTGTTAGAGCAGCTAGTGGAATGAGTGTTGGACTTAAGAGTCAGGAGGACTCATTTTCTTGGGTTCAAATATGGCCTTGGACACTTTGTAGCTTCGTGATTTTAGGCAAGTCACTTAATCCTGTTGACCTTAGTTTCTTCATCTGTAAAAGGAGTTGGAGAAGGAGATGGGAAATCACTCCAGTATTTTTCCCAAGAAAATCCAAAATGGAGTCACAAAGAAGCAGACAAAAGTGAAAAGGAACTGTACAACAATGTGCCAGGAACTGTGCTAAGTGCTGGAGATATAAAAAAGAAGCAAAAGGTAGTCCCTACTCTCAAGAAGCTTAAAAATCTAATGTTCATAAAGGTCCTTTTTCTCTTCTTTTTGATCTCTTTGTAGTGTAGACCTAGATGTGTTATGAACTGGAATACACAGGTTAGCAACTTTTGATGCATAATTCCAAATTAATGAAGAGCCATTTTTGTGGCAAAGTAACCATCCTCTGCCTACAAAATTAAAGAACAAAGACATTTTAAGTAAAGTAGAAGAAGAATGGTCTCACTAAGACTGCATGTTCTCAACAATCTGAGTTGACAAGTGTCAAGTTAACTATCAGCTATTAAATGCCTACTGTGTTCCTGGCTCCTTATTAAGTACTAGAGATACAAAGAAAATATACTCTTTAAGTATATTGTTTGTGGCCAACAACTTTGTAATGTCTCTTGGCCAAGAATGTATTATATTAGTGTGCTCTGAAAATCTTTTTTTGCCTGTGATATAAAAATATACCTTCTTGATCAATGACACGTAAAATCCAGTGGAATTGAGCATCAGCTACAAGAGGGGGTGAGGAAGAGGAGGAAAAGAACACAAATCTTGTAACCATGGAAAAATATTCTAAATTAATCAATTAAATAAAATTTTCAAAAAAAAATACCATATCCTTTTCCAAGTGCACTTAAGTATATTATGGTATGTGGTGCTGAGTTCATTAAAGGCCTCCATGTGTAACATTTATTTCAGAAAAGACTATAAGAATTTTATGGCCCAATTGTTAGCAGGGGCTAATCTATATTATGTGACTTCTAATGGCAGAAAAATGAATGTTTTTTTTTATTTTACAGCATACGAGCAAGAAAATTCTACATTCATTCTTTAGGTAGAGTTGAATTGGCCATGCCGCTATGCCAAAAACTCCTTTAAGTTCAATTGTTTGTGTCAGGATATAGTTGAAAACCTTATATAGAACCTTGTCTGATAAAGAACAGAAAACTATTCCTTAAACTTGTTTCCATCTTAATACATAAGTCTGGAGGATTTCAAGACAGAATATAGTCATCTATATTCATTGAAGAATATTTGACACTAAACTTCCAAGAAAATTTCTTTCTTCCAAAAGTACTAGAAAGAAAAAAAATTAATCCAATTTGGTCTCTGCTATATGGCAGAATGTCCCCCTAACCATTCTCCAAAACTTCTTTAAAATATATATGGACAAGTCTAGCTAGGCTTATAGTCACCTTCCAAAGCAGTACATATGCTTATAATGAATAAGCCAACACTGAGTGTGGAATCTTACTAATCTATAGCTTTGGAAGACATTTTTTTAAAATACTAGCTTTGCTACTGGTCTCAAACCACATTCATGCATTGTCTTGCAAGTCAAGTTGCAGCAGGTGTCTGTGGGTGGGCTCTTGACTTCCTGCAACCGGAATCGTTTCTATTGCTCCTTGGTTAATGTTTGTGGACACAGCGCCTGGAAGTATGAAAAATAAAGATTAGGGTATGATTAAAATATCACCAGGCTTAAAAATAGCATTTGTATGGACTAACAACTTCCTGTAAATTAAGGGACAGATCATAATGGCCTTATATAGGCAAAACTCCCTCTCTAATTGGAGGCTTTTCTGTGCCAGGCCTGGAATTGGGTATCAAGCTTTTGAGGCCGCTTAGGAGTGGTCACATTATGTCTGCATAACACTAAGTGGTTGTTAAGATGATTATTGCTTCCCAACCAGGTTTCATTTACTTTTGGAGAAATTGGCACAAAGGATTCATTTATACAGCACAATGTGACTTCTGTATGTAGATGAGGCCTGGAGTATAGGCACTGGCATTAAATACAGTGCCCAGATTCTATCCATGGTATATCTAAGGCTGTTTCTTTGTTGGTATCACAAAAGGAAAAAAATGCAGAAAATTTCCCTATCAAAAAACCCAAAGGGTAGAACTAGGGGGCTACATTTATATTTACCAGGGTTTGCTCATCATAGCCCTCCAGATTCTTTTGTTGTGCTCATGGGGGTAATGTAAATTTTGTTCAATGAAATAGGTTTTGGCACAACAAAGAAGGAATTCTCAAGTTTGCAGGGCATCATGGGTCTGAAAGAAACTTTAATTCCTGTTAGATGGGGTGATACCCTCAAAAACATTGGCAAGAAAAGATGATTTTTTTTCTCTTCTAGAGAGAGGCATCCTTGTTCCATGGATGTTGCTCCTGATAGCAGCTAATGTATAAAAATAGGAAGGTTCTGTATACTGACAACATGGACATATGCTTATAAAATATTGCTATAAAGATTTATAGACTATACTTCTAACACATGGTCACATTGTGAAATGAACATATGCTCAAAGGTTTTGAGATTCCTGGGGGCCAAGAATAGTACATATTGGTGCAGATGTAATCTATTCTGAATAGTCCTTGTAATTGCATTCACTAGGTACCCTTGACAGCAATAAGAAGAAGGTTCTGGCATTTATTGCAGTGTTAAATAGAATGAGCTTCTGAATATACTTTAAGATTGTTAAGACTATTGTTGGTCAGTCATATCTGACTCTTCTTGATGCCTTTTGGGGTTTTCTTGGCAGAGATATTGGAGTGGTTTGCATTTCTTCCTTCAGCTCATTTTATAGATGAAGACACTGAGGCAAATAGGATTTGGTGACTTGCCAAGAGTCATACAGTTAATAAGTATCTGAGGCCAGATTTGAACTTAAGGAGATCTCTTCCTGATTCCAGGCCTGGTACTCTATACATTGCGCCACCTAGCGGTTAGCAGTCTTCCTGTCTTTTGAATTAAGGAGAATGGGGCAGAGAAGATGAATTGAAATTTTACAGCACAATCAAAAGCGGTGCTCATCACTGGCAATCTCTCCCTCTCTCTCTCTCTCTCTCCATCTCTCTCTCTCTCTCTCCATCTCAGATTCCCCAGTTAAGTCATCTTAAATGAAATTTCAAGGAAACATGTCCCATAGGTTGTGTTGTATCAATTGAAAACTGATTTTTATTCAGTGAATTATAGTAGCCTGGCCTTTCACACCTAACAGTCCCTGGAACAGGAGAGAAGAGAATATTGGATTCAGATTGAAGGTCATGGTTGACATCTGATGTTTTCTTCCCCTTTTCCATGACTTCCTTCAGGAATTCCCTTGTTTCTAGTAACAGTCTCAGTCTTTAGTTTTCCAGCTAGAAAAGAACTAGATCTTGCTAAAGTAAATAATAAAATTTTGAATTTTGTTTAAAAGAAGCAGGACACGGTACATGTGAAAAAGGAGATATTTCCACCTAAATGAAAGGATAAGAAATTTCATGAGCAATGAACTCAGTGGAAAGAGCACTTGAATTGGAGTTAGAAAGTTTGAGTTCAAATTCAGACTGACTTACTAGTTGTAATCTTAGAAAAATCGCCTTACCCCTCTGGACCTCATTTATCTCATCTATAAAAGAAAAAATCTTGAAAGACTAGTCCCTTACCAACTCTAAATCTATAATCTCATGACTTTTCAAAATGATCAATGGTAAAATGCCTAGGTGGTTTTAATTTGCCCTGGCATAGCATACCAAAGTCTCCCTGTGAATAATGGTAAAGGGCTTTGTTCAGAACAGGAAATCTGGTAGTAGTTATTTAAGAGATTTATTTCACAAAAAATATAGAAATTTCTAAGCCACAATAATGGTTAAAAATGAAGTTTAAAAAAGTGTGATGATTAGATTGAATATGGTGGGCATGGAAAGGAAAAAATTATTAATGAAGTATAATCTTTTCATTTTGAGTACCGAGTCTAAAATATGTGATATCAGGATAAAAATTAAAAGCCAAAGCAGACTTGAAAGGGAAAAGAAGTCCCAAAACAGAAAACTGAGGATTTGAAAAAGTAGAGTGTCAGTGTATTCAATGAAAAGAACACCAGACTTAGAGTGAAAGATTCTGGATTTAAATCCTACCTCTACTACTTACTACTTGTGAGTTCTTGGACAAGCCACTCAACTTTTGAGGCATCCTTGGTGTTAGGCTCAAAATTAACTGTCTGTATGATTCTGATCAAGTCAATCAACTTTCCTCTGCCCTAGTTTTCTCATCCAGAAAGTGGGTGATATTTCCTTATCTGAAAAATAAAGGGGTTGGACTAAGGTCTCTTCTGGTTTTAAATCTATGATCCTCTGATCATGTCTGCGACTCATGTACCTCAATACCTCCCCCTGCCACTCACTTGAACTAAGTTTTTGCAGTAGTAGTCAGTTGCAGCTGGTAAAGTTACTTCTTTCTCAATCAATTTCTCCCTTGAGTGACCTAATCCTCAAAGATGGTGAGGCCAAACCTGCTCCCAATTTGCATAAGACTGACCACATCTTCATTGATGTATTTATTTATCTGGGTTTGGGCCAAAGCATGATGAAGGGACACTACTGAAACAAAATTAAGATGGAAAAAGTTGGGTCAGCAGGACTGACCATATCAGGAGAGCAATGCCAAAGTCCATCACAATTTTGTAGTCTCTGCCCATCTGCAATTAAAATTAGGATAGGCCACTCAGCAGGGCATGGTTAGTAGTGGGTGTTTTCAACTGCAACATTCTTCTCTGTGATGGTAGATTTCTAGCATAAGCAATGTTTTTTATCTGTCTGTGCCAAGAACAGAGTATTGCTTTGTAAGGGAAGCAAATTATCTACTATCTTGGCCTTCAGAGAGCATATTGTTAAGTAATATGAATCTTGAACCTTTATCCCTTACTCTGACTAAGCAGATTTGCTGTAATGGAAGTCTACCCTTTGACCCAAAGACATAGCATTTGGCCTCTTAAGATCCATTAAAGCTGTTCTCTCTCTCTCTCTCTCTCTCTCTCTCTCTCTCTCTCTCTCTCTCTTTATCTCTCTCTCTCTCTTTCTCTCCCTCTCTCTTTCTCTCCCTCTCTCTTTCTCTCTCTCTCTTTCTCT
>NC_058133.1:392388080-392423169 GCF_016433145.1 Gracilinanus agilis | reverse complement strand
TCTCTTTCTCTCTCTCTCTCTCTCTCTCCTGTTCTTTACTTCCTCCTCCTCCACATTTCTTTCTCTGTCTCCCTTTCCCTCCCTCTTTCTCCTTTCCCTTTCTATGTTTCCTTCCCCCTCCTTCTCTCTGTCTCTGTCCTTATCTCTGTGACTCTGCCTTTTGATCACTTTTTGTCTCTGTCTCTATCTCTCAATCTCTATGTTTCTGTCTTTCTCCTCCGAGCTCCTCTTTATATGATCCCAACAACAAAGTGCTCAATTGAGCTTTTTGTTTTTGGAGGCAAACAAGGTCACAGTAGTTAGTTCCCAGATTCATATACTTATACTAAGCAAAATAGGTGGAAGAATGAAACTTTAAATACTGGATCTGAAGTATTATTGCGCTTCTCAGCAATCTTGTTAGCAACAGGGATTTGCTGGTGTCTGCAGAATTCAGATTTAGGCATGAACTACATGGGATTCTGATTCCAAGTCTTGCTCTCTGTGTGTGTGCTGTGAAGTTACTTAATGTTTCTGACCCTGTTTCCCTATCCATAAAATGGGAATAATAACTCTTGAATTGTCTAGTTCACAGTATTGCAGTGAAGATGGCCACATTGTCTCTAGCATGGCATCTAACAATTATCTGCCAGCTTTTATCACATCTAGCTATTAATCACATCCTGAAACTTTCTTAAGGGGACTGGGGTTGGGGATGTGTCAAGGGAATGAGGGAGAAGGAAGCACAAGAAAGAAAATATGCAAAAAACAAAAGGACAAAAGGTTTTGAAACAAGTTAGGAAAAGGTATAAAGGCATCCCTTCCACACTGTGACTTTCCCCATCATGGTTTCAATATACTGCTGGTCATTGTAAGAAATTAAGTGGGAATTTTGAGTTTTGCAGAAGTCACAGATGACATACATGAAGGCCAGCAGATGACAGAGAAAAAGTTTGGAAACTCAGAATTGCATAAAATACATATTATTATAATATCAATATATTTTATCTTTTAATACCATAAAATATATACTATTTTACTATAAGTACCCCATAAAAGAAAAAGAAAAGATTTAGACCTACTCTGGTAATGAAATTTTACATGGATTTTCCAGATCACGGGAGCATTGCCTCTAACTCCATAATGTAGAAGGGAAACCTGAAGTTTAGGGAGCAGAACATTTTCCAAGTGTAGCTCAGTGGAAGGACCTGACTATTAGACATTTGGAGCATCTACTGAAGGCATCGGGGCACCAAATGGTGCAATGAATAGAGTGCCAGTCCTGGAGTCAGGAAAACTTATCTTCCTGAGTTCAAATGTGACCTCAAGACTCTTACTAGTTATCTGACCCTAAGTAAATCACTTAATCCTATTTGCTTCAGTTGCCTCACTTATAAAATGGGCTGGAGTAGGAAATGGAAAACTACTCCAGTATGTTTTGTTAAAACCCTTACCTTCTGTCTTAGATATATCTTAGAACAACACTCTGCATTGGTTCCAAGGCAGAAGAGTGGTAAGGGCTAGGCAATTGGGGTTAAGTGATTTGCCCAGGGTCACATTGCTAGGGCGTGTCTGAGACCAGATCTGAACCCAGGACCTCCCAACTCTAGGCCTGGCTGAGCTACCTAGCTGCCCCCCACTCTAGTATCTTTGCCAAGAAAACCCTAAATGGGATCACAGGTGGGATATGACTGAAAAAAATTAAAAGGATCACATATTTTATATGTACAGAGCCATTTAGATGCTATCTCCCCCTTTATAATGTGAGCTCCTTGAGGGAAGCAACCTTGTTCTGTGTTTCTTTGTATGACCAGTGTGGAGTAAGCAGTTCATAAATCTTTGTTAATTGATTGACTACCTGGGACTGGGTGACATAATGTTCTGGGAAGCTATCAATATGAACTGAAAAAGACTATGTCCTGGAGTTTTACAGAGATTCTTTATTAACTAGGTAAAAGGTACAATTCCTCCCATATTCAGGAAGCTGCTGTAAATATCCACAGCTTAGAAATAGAGTTGTTTTTTTGTTCAGGAGCTATCTTTAGCCTTATAGCTTGGTACAGTGAAAAGAATGCTGGCCTTAGGGTCAACCTAGACTTGAGTGTGAAGGCAGACTTTGATCTGCAGACAAGTGAGTCACATCAGTTCTCTGGGTCTTAAATTGCTCATTTGTAAAATGTGGATAATAATGTCTGAAGTACATAGACTAGTCAAAGGTTCAAATGAAGATCATGTGGATAAGCTGCCATAATGCCAGCTATAATGATTGCTATGGAGATTGACTCCAAAGGATAGAAGTAGGGGCAATGGGTAGAAGTTGGAAAGGGATAAATCTATGCTTGTTAGAAGAAGAAATTCTTGGGGCAGCTGGGTAGCTCAGTGGATTGAGAGTCAGGCCTAGAGACGGGAGGTCCTAGGTTCAAATCCAACCTCAGACACTTCCCAGCTGTGTGACCCTGGGCAAGTGACTTGACCTCCATTGCCCACCCTTACCGCTCTTCTGCGTAGGAGCCAATACACAGAAGTTAAGGGTTTAAAAATTTTTTTTAAAAATAGAAGAAGAAATTCTTAATTGTTGAAGCAATTCAAAAGTGAAATGTGTTGCCTTGAGAGCTAGTTATCATCATATTTTATATAACAATAGTTAATTACACTATTTTCTTGTTATTATGAAATAATTATATTCATATAGCTTTATGGTTTGTAAAATGCATTACAAGTGTTATCTCATTTTATCCTAACAACAACCTTGGGAGTAGCTGCTATAATTATTTCTATTTTACATATAAAGAAATTGAGATATAACATAGTTAGATGACTTGTCCAAGGTCACACATCACTAAATGTCTAAGTCTGGATTTGAGCTCAGGTCTTCCTGACTCTTGTTTCCACATCATTTTTAACTGTATTAACTAGCTTTCTATTAATAACAATATAATATAATAATAATAAATATGGCATAGTAGAGAGATAGTCTCAAAGTCAGGAAAATGTAGGACCAATAGCCAGTTCTGACAAATACTGGTTATGCATCTGTAGGTAAATCATGTCACCTGTCATTGCTTTAAACAACTCTAACACAATACATTGAAGAGAAAGTAACAAAGTTTCCTAATCCAATGAAATCTCAGGTATAATCAGTAGCTCGACACCAAAATAATTCATTATAACTCAAAACTATGTTCCATAATTATATAAACACAAATTGATCCATTAAATCTATTTAAGAAAAACATTTTCCTAAGTGTTACCATATTAGACATTCATAACCTTCAAGTTTTAAATGGGATGGAAACTTTCAAAACATAGAAACCTGGAAAAAAGAAAACAAAACTATATGGGACCAATTTGAGGTATCTACTGTTATCATGTCTTATACCAAAGACACTTTCAATAAGCCTAAAGGAAATGAACTTATATCCAAATGTTGCATTCAATTATAAAATCATTTATTTTATCCACTTGCACAATAGTCTGTATATTAAAAATGAGAGAACAATAGCAGGATAGCAATTTAACCTAGACCTATTTCTGTTTGAATTTCATTGAAAATTTAGGATGAAATAATAATGATTATAATGATGATGATGGTGATGATGATAACTGACATTTTTCAGCCCTTTAAAGATTACAAAGTATTTGCTACATGTTATCTCATTTGCTGCCTGTCAGAATAGGTACCAGCCTCCACTTTTATCAAAGTAGTTTAGGATTTGTATAAATGGAGATTTTGAACCTTGGACTTCATCTCCCATAAATCCCTTAGTATTTCTCCAAATTCCCTTTAATCTCTCCTGCCTCTCCACCTTTGTGTGGTCATGTTATTGTTTTAGAAGTTCTGTAGCTCCTCCCTTTTTCTCTTTTGCTCTTGCAAGTGAGCTGGGTTAGTTTAGCACCTTTTCACTCTAGTTTTTTGTGTTTGTTTATTACTAATAAAACTTTATAAAATATAATACTTAGCTCTTGCATATTAATTTTAATCACCACAGATTGTTATCTGAAACTCTGTTTCTTATTTTTGTAAAACCTATGTTTTCCCAGAAATTGACATTGGATCAGGAAATGCCTAATAGCTATGGAAAACCATCTAAGGTGGCCAGTGCTATCTGGGAGTAGCAGTTTGAGAAACTGTTCCCAGGGTTCTTATCTTTTTATCTGCATCCTACTCCAAATATTTGAGTTCAAATCTTGCCTCTGATGCATACTTAACAGTGTGACCTTAGGCAAGGTTATTTAAAAGTCTCAGTTTCCTCATATTTAAAAGAAGAGATTGGATTCGATGGCCTCAGGGAGGCTATGAAATCCATGAACATACAAAAGTTGTAAGTGAATATTGACATATTTACTGACAAAACATAATGCAAATATTTTAAGAATGAACAGACATCTCCCCTTCATCATGGTGCTGCACTGTTCAAACAACTTCCTCAAAGTTTATATCTTCTGTATCTTCTGGTAAGTAAGGGCCTGGCTTGGACTTATAGGTGCTCATATTTTCTTCCAAGGCAAATTTTTGTATACTTGATGCAAGCAGGACCTTTCACTGGGTATTCAGCATGAACTGAGGAATCCAGGAAGCTTCAAACTCTTAAGCCATCAGGTCTGGAAAGTCCATTTCTCCAATTCACTGTTCAGTTCTTTAAGGGTTAAATTTGATGGTTGGACAATAATTTTATGAAATTATGTGGTCGCGAATATTTGTTATATCTCAAGTCAGAAATTTATTTACAAATATTTACAAAATGGAGAGGAAACAATAAAGTAGAGAAATGTTAAAAGGTTAGCAAGGTTATCTATCTTAATCCAGGCAGAGATTAATTAGCTCTTAACCAAGAAGGCTGGTAGTGAGTAACCACAAGGCCTCTTCCAAGATGGAAACTAGTCTCTCCAGAAACTAGGAAAGGAGCCAGCCTTTCACTCACCCCATGAAGCAGTCCAAGGGTCAGAGTCCAAGTTGAAGCCAATCTCCAAGACCCCAATCCAAGCCAAAGTCTCCAGCAAAGCTCCTTGAAAACTATCTCCAGAAGACACTCTCTTCAGACTATCTTCTCAAAGACAATCTCCTCTGAGAGAGTTCCAGGTTTGCTTTTATGGTGCTAAAGGTGTCAACTCTTATCAAAGGCCTCTGAAGGTGTAAACTCTTATCAAAGGATTCACAAGTTTCTGGAGTTGTCACCCATTTTAGTAAGTGACTTGTGCCCACCTCCATCTAGTTCAAGCTTTTTGTGGGTTCAATCAAAAGGTAGACAAAGGAAAGCTAATCCTGTCTTCAGTCTAATGAGGTACTAAGTAAGGGTACTTAAGTTAGTTTTAACTCAAGATAGACAATAAAGAATTCTCACTTAAAGAAAGAAGTGAAGAGCAAAAGAATCATCAAGGGCTTGAGATCTGGTCTCAGATTTACCTAGATAAATACATGTTCATGCTGCCACATGCCAATAGCTACCATAGCTACTTGCTGCTGCTAAATGTATGTTATGTGTCTGTGGGGATGTTCTCCAATGACAGTGAGCCCAAGGGAGAGATGACCTGAATCACAAGTCATATGTTTAGAAGAAAGAGAAAAAGAGGAAAAGGGAGGCAGTTGGTACAGTATAATAAGTAATGGGCATTGGTTCCTTAGGAGTTACAATTCTTGGTTTCAAATCCCACATCTGATATCTGCATCATCTTGAACAAATTGTTTAATCTCTCCTAGCCTCATTTTCCTTATTAGTATAGTGGAAAGGTTGGATTAAATGGACTGTGTGGTCCATTCCATCTCAAATTTCTGTGTTCCTAAATTGTCTGCTAAATGACATGGCCTTTCTATCAATAGGGAGGAAGAAAGTAGTAGTGATGTGGCTAAAAAGAGAAGAATCTAAGAAAGAAAATAACATAAAGAGAAGGAAGTTTAAAAGAAGATACAGATCATTACCAAGGCAATGTTGGAAATGCCATGTTAGATAAAATGTTTACTTTTAAAAAAACAAGTAGTATACATAAAGGGTATAATTTTATTGAAAATCTTTTTCTGTTCTTTGAATATGTAAATGTTCATGTTGATTGTCATATTCATAATAATTAAAAAAAACATTTTTTTTTCAAAGACAGCTAGTTCCATCAGTGCTTCTCAAAGTGTGGTCTGGGGATCTCAGGTCTCTGAGACCTTTTTAGAGAGTTTCTATGTGCAAAACTAGCTTCCTAATAATATTAAGATGTTTTAATTAATTAGTATTTTATAAATAATAAATTCTTAAATTCATTCAATGAAAATTAATATATAATCATAAAATTGCAAAAAATAAGGATAATTTAATTGATGTAGAAAATACTAATAAATTAAACCTTCATTGCAATAGCTCTTTGAAGAGGGGGTCCTCAATAATTTTTAAGAGTATAAAATAGACCTGATACCAAAAAGTTTGAGAACTGCTGGACTAAAGTAATAAAAATGAGAGACTGGGTGAATGGTGGTGTCATCAACAGGAAGAATACAGTCAGAAGGAAGAGTGAGTTTAGGGAAAAAGTTAACAAAACTCAGCTTTGAGAAAGAGCACTGACTTTGGAATCAGATGACCTGGTTTGGGATCCCAGCTCTGCTACTTTCTACCTGTGTGAATCTTTGTTATTCACTTTTATAGGCCTCAGTTTGCCTGCTTGTAAAATTGATTATATTGACTTTAAGTTCCCTTCCAGCTTGATGTGGTTTTAGAGTCTTATAATTAATGCCAACAACTGACCTTTATATAGCATTTTGGGGCTTATAAGCAGCAAGGTAACATAAAAAAATGTTAAAAATAAGTGTAATCTCTCTTCTAATGATGGTGGTCATTAATAAATAGTTGTTGAATTGGACTCTATTAAATTTGAAGACAAGTCTTAAGTCCCTTTTAAGTCTTTTATTCTCTAAATATTTCCAGGTTCTCCAATTAATTGTCCTTTGGCAGAGGTATCAAGGAACCCTCTGTGTTCTGGTCATCCTCACAGTATATATTCCAGTTTGTAAATGTTCTTCATAAAATGTGATGCCTAGAGCAAAACTCATTACTTTAGACATCTGGATACTATAATTTTAATAATGCAAACAGATCCCATCCTATTAAATTTTTTAATCTCCACATCAAAAAAAATTAGTTCATATGAATTGCATCCACTAAACCAAAATGTTCTTTTCATATCCAATTTTCTCCTCTACTCTTATACTTTTGATTTATTGAATCCAAGTATAAGACTTCCATTTATCCCTATTCAATTTCATTTAATTAGATTCTTCCCACTGTTTCAACTATTGAAACATTCGATGATTCCAATTTAATTTTGTTTTTCATTTAAAACTTAGAAGGGCTATTCTGCAACAATTTGGATAGCCTAGGTTTCAATAAAAAGCTTTTCCAGGAAGTCTGAAATAATGTCTTCTTTTTTCTCTAAACAAGTTAAATTATAGGAAGCAAAGATGTTCCATTGACCTGGGCTTGAATCTTAATTTTCACTCTTATTTGCTGTGCAATTTTAGTTTTCAGTCCATTGTTTTCAACTGAAGACTATATGTTAGCGATCCTTATAAGCTGTTAGATGTCCCAAAGGCTGAATGCAAGACCAAGAAGTCAGAGGACAAACTACTTTCCTAACTAATCTATGAGGTGATCAGCTCTTGTAAAATTAAGAATTCATTACATAATTGTACCCCTTTAAATGAGCAGTGATAATTTATTCCTAGTCCTTCTTCACTGGCATACAGATAAATGAATGAAATGTACTTGATATTTGAAAGATTCTTGACTCATGGAACAAGTGAAGTTTCTTTGCATTCAATTTAATGAGACAATGGACAAAGAGAAGATTTAGATTTCAGCAAATGCTCTAATACTTAGTATTTGGTTGGAATGTATCAGGCGTTTAGTGAACTTGTACCCTCTAGTATAAGGGTTTGCAGAGCCATTTTCAGGGCTGCCCATTCACCTTTGGTGTCTCTACCCCATTAAAACCATCTTGGCAGACAGGCTAAAACAGAGTGAGGGTTGACAAGCCTCAAACCCATTGGAGAGATAGTGGGATATCTACTCCAAGCATTTGAAGACTTCCCCTCACAGAACTGACAGATTAGAACAGTTCATTCCAATGATCATGAAGGTGGTTGAAGCAGGAACTGTGTAGTGCTTAGAGTTTGGACAGAAATTGAAGATGCCAAGGTCATCCGCTGTATCCTTGGCTATCCTCAGCTATCTTAACTTTTGCCCTGCCACTGAATTAGATGGCTCAGTAAAAGAGTGAGGTCTATGACTTTGGGCAAATCTACCTCACTTTAATCTAGCTCACGAGCAAGTCAAAGCATTGCCTCATGTCATTGGGCTTCAATGAAAATGAAAGATGAACAATAACTTCCTTGATCACTTTTTTTTAGATTCTTTTTTGGCTCCTTATTCTCTTTCTGACCTTTAGAAGTGTGTTGATTTCAAAGTTCTGTCTTTATCTTCTTTTTGTCTTCTCTTTGAACTGACTATTGTAATGCAAGGTGGCTAACAGAAACTTTTTGCTTCTGTAATTTCAAACTGCCACTACCTGGCAGTTAGAGGTTTTAGAATCTTCAGACAGACAGTTGGAAACCTAAGGCTATAAATAGGGCTGAAGTTCCAACTGACAAGTCTTTTACCTTCTGGCTTTCACTTTGGCTGGAGGCTTTTGCTTTTTGAGCTTTGGCTTAGCCTGTTGGCTTCGGCTTTTTGGCTTGGCTTTGGCCTTTTAGCTTTGTCCTTGGCCTATGCTTATTTTGTCTTAAGGAAATTTAGACCTATCTGATTTCTCTGGACCTCTCCCTGTTCTCTCTTCATTTACATATCTCCGGTTCCCCTGAATTTCCCTTTGGGCCCTGGAAGGAAGGGAGGGCTTGGTGATTGAACATTGTGGGTTTAGTTTTCTGTAGGCAAGTAGGGCATCCTCAAATAAGTCACCCCTAGTTTAGTCATTTGACAATTACTTTACTTTAGGGCAGTCAAATCTTCCTGACTGGGAGAGAAGGCTCTCTCAGTCTAAACCTCTCCTATGACCCATCCCCTGCCATCAGCCCTCTCCCTAGCAGCAGTTAGAAAACCTGAACCCCTTTCCCTCTGATTAACATGACTTCAATAAATCCCCTTTGTTACCTATTCAAAGCCTCTGGTGAATCATTGTATCAAAGATTAAGGCAAGGGCTGAAGAGGGAAGGAATTATTTTCTTTTTATTTCTTGAGGGAACTGTGGGCATCCATGTTGGCAGGAAGTCCTTACCTGAGACTTCCTGCAGCCATCAATTCCACTGGCAGGGAAGAGCTCTTTCAACTCCTCCCTCAAGGGACTTTGGAAACTAAGAAGAGAAAACCCCAGCCTTGATCTAAATATTTCTTACTAGCCTAATTCCTCACTGTATCCTGTCTCAAGCCTCAGTGAATAAACATGTTTGAGCTGCCCTCCTACATACTCCATTTCCCTTATCTCCTATGTACCTTCCCTTATCTTCATTCCTCCTCCAATTACTTTATAATCACTTATTTCCCCTTTATCCCTCCTCACTACCCAAATTGACCTGAGACCTGCCTAGATTACCTCACTTTTTTATAACACTTTTTTTAGATCCTTTTCTGGATCCTTATTCTCTTTCTGACCTTTAGAAGTGTGTTGCTTTCAAAGTTCTGTCTTTAGCTTCTTTTTGTCTTCTCTTTGAACTGACTATCCTGGCGATCTCATCTTCTCCCAGAGCTTTAATTATCACCTCTATGCAGATGACCTCTAAATCTATCTCTATCTCCAACTTTCCCCCAAAGTTCCTATATATCATTTTCCCAACAGTCCACTGGATAACTCTAATTCCATGTTATGCTAGTCTCTCAAACTCAGAATATCAAAAATTCATACATTGTCTTACCCACTAAAATCTGATACTCGTCTCTTCTTGTTCTTGTTCTTCTATGTCTTTTGATTTCTCTTTCCTGTTCACCTTGTTTTGCTTCTTTTTAATCTTGTGTTTCAGTCATATTTTCCATTCAGCTCTGGTCTTTTCATCTGGAATATTTGGAAGTTCACTATTTCACTGAATACACACTTTTTTTCCTTGAAGGATTATGCTCAGTTTTTTTGAGTAAGTGAAATCTGGAAAAACCATATTCTTTCTAATCTTTTAATGTAGAAGCTGATAAATCTTTCATCCTTCTTACTGTGGCTTTACACTATTTGAATTATTTTATTTTGGCCACTTGCAATATTTTTTCCTTGACCTGGGAGTGCTAGTATTTGGTTATAATATTCCTAGGAGTTATCCTTTTGGGATCTCTTTCAGAAGGTGATTAATGTGTTCTTTCAATTTCTATTTTGCCCTCTTATTCTAGAATAGCAGAGCAGTTTTCCTTGACAATTTCTTGAAAGATGTCTAAGCTCTTTTTTTGATCATGGCTTTCAGGCACTCCAGTTAAATCTTAGATCATCTCTCCTGAATTTATTTTCCATGTCAATTGTTTTTCCAATGGGATATTTCACATTTTCTTCATTTTTTTTATTCTTTTGAATTTGTTTCTTGATGTCTCATGGAGTTATTTGTTTCCACTTATCAGATCTCAATTTTAAAAGCATTATTTTTTTCAGTGAACTTTTGTTCTACCTTTTCAACTTGGTCAATTCTACTTTTTAAAGCGTTTTTTTCCCTTGGAGAATTTTTGTACTCCCCCCCACCCCATGGCCAATTTTGCCTTTTAAGGAGTTCTCTTCAGCATATTTTGGTATTTTTTTCTATTTAGCCAATTCTGCTTTTTAAGAAGTTCCTCTTATCAGTAGATTTTTGTGCTTCTTTTACCAATTAGCCTTTAAGTTGATATTTTCTTCAATATTTTTGGGTCTCCGTTACTAAGCTGTTTATTCCTTTTTCATGATTTTCTTATATCAATGCCATTTCTTTTCCCAATTTTCTTCTAGCTCTCTTATTTGCTTTTTAAAATTCTTCTTGTGCTCCATCATTAATTCTTGTTGGGAACAATTAATATTTTTCTTGGAGGTATTGGATGCAGCAGTATTGACTTTATTGTCTTCTTCTGAGTTTGTGTCATGTTCTTCACTGTCACCAAAATAACTTTCTATGCTGAATTTCTATTTTTGTTATTTGCTCAATTTCCTAACTTTTTCCTTCCTTTTAACTTAAAAAAATATTAAACTTGGACTTCTTAACTGTGGTGAAGAGAGCAAGCTTTGGGTCCTTTGGGAGCTATTTCAGAGCTAGCTCTACGGATCTGTAAGTTTTCAGTACATAATATAAGCTAAGAAGAGGCTTGTTTAATATTCTCCTGGCCTGCACTCTGTTTTGTAAGCAGCTAAAAGCACCCTTTTCTGCCTTGGAACTGTGACCAAAGACTGTTGTTCCCCTGTGGATGTTCTTTCTCATCTGAGACAACAACTCAGGACTGCCATGTAGGCATATGGGCAATGAGACAACAATCTTGCACCCAGAGCTGGCAAAGGGACTCCTGTGATCTCCTTCTGAACAGTTGTCTGACACCAACCCTCCCCCAAAAAAACACATCCTGAGAGCTTGGGAAGCCTTTGCTACTGATTCAGCTGCCCCCAACACCTATTGCCTCAGTGGGAGCTGCCTTAGCATGCTGATTTGTGCTCCACTTCCACCCCACAGCATGAGATCTTTCATGCTGGCCTTTGAAGAGGTGAAAGTGAAGGGAAAAGGGAGGAAGAGAAAGGAAGGAGAGGAAGGAGGAATGGGAGAAAGGAGAGAGGAAGGTAGAGGAAGGGAAAGGAAGGTAGTGGTCCCCAGCCCCCGGTAAGGGTTTATTGATCAGAGTCCTTCAGCAGCTCAAATAATTGATCAGAGAGCAACTTTAGGGTTTAGAATAGCTAGGTTTTATTTTAATTAGAAAAGGAAAGGTCTAGGGAAAACTAGGAGGTAGACAGAAAAGGAAAAAGGCGCCAAGAGAGAGATCAGGGTCTCAGTAGAGAGCAGAGCTTCCAGGGTCAAGAGAGCTGCTTCCAAGGTTGAGAGCTCAGGGTAAAGAGCTGAGCTTCCAGCATAGAGAGTGAAAAGGTGCCAAACTTTCTCTTTTATACTTTTCCTGACACCTCCCACAAAGGAAGTGGGAGTTGTCAGGGGAAGTTGTAGCAGAGAGAGTCCTGGGAATTATAGTCTTCCAGGGTTTACAAGAATTTCAAATGACACATTCCCCCATGTGATCCTTTGGGAGACCAATCTCCCTAATGGATCATAACATAAATAAATTTACAATTACAATAAATAAAGGATATATACATCAATACAAGGGAATAAAGGTAACAATTTTTACAATATAAAGAAATCAAATGGCACTTCCTTTTACAAAAATATTCAGGAGGCAGTCCCCTTCTTTCACAACAAAACAGATACATACATAAAACAAATTCATTTAAACAAAAGAGATGAATTTAACAAAACAAATGAATTTTAAAACCAGACAAAGGAATTAAAACCCCCCAACGTTAAAAAATTTTGCACATCTGGTTGCTCTCTTAGGCTCCTGGATCAGCATGCATACTCCATGTGGTCTCCCTGGGCATCTCCATTTGGATTCCAAGAGGCAGTAAGCTTCTTTTCTAAAACAACCTAAATTCTCCATGTGAAATAAAAACACATTCCCCCTTGAGGAGGATAGAAACAATGAAATCACAAAGGAATATATGACTGAGGCAGGAGGCATATGAATCACTGCCAATCAAATTCATTAGAAAATTTAGTACGAAAAAGCCAAATAAGTAGTGGATGAAAATTTTTAAACATCCAATCCTAAATTTTATATAGAAAAAATTCTAAATAAGAAAAAAATTAGAAAATCACACTAGGTCTTTGAATAATGTCCAATTAAAGTAATCCATGTCCAATATCATGCACTTACCCACTTAGAAGCCAGGACCACAGTCAACCACCATAGTAAGAAAGTTAGGAAAAAGGGACTAGTTTTGTATTTATTGGTCTGATATTACGTCGTTTCTTCTTTTCTTCTTTCATTGTTTCTTCTCAGGGATATAATATGGAGCCAGAACAGCCAATTGTTAGGTACTTGACATAAATATACACAAGGAATGTGATTTGAAGAGTCCTACGTCTTAACGTATGTTAAGCAGCACAAACTCGATTCTCACACTAGGTTCAAGTTCTTTTTACTGGCATAGAAGTCTTAGTAATCCTAGCAGGATTGGTTTCTCTTTTTGACCTGTGTGCTCTTTTGGCATCATTCAGGTTAGGTATGTGCTTCTTTGGCACTATATTGATATCCGTGCTTCTTTGTCACTGTATTGATGAAATCTGTGATCCTTTGTTGATCCCATTTTGTAGAATCAGACATTTTGTCGAATCAGACATATGTACTAAGTCCCATAATAGCAAAATACCAATGGCAGTTTCAATAGTCTAAGGCTTTTGGGTAGGCAGTTATAGTTAAAACAAATGGATATCCTAATATATCCTAATATATACTAATCTAATAATCAAAAACTCTTTCAATTTAGATAACGTGCTTCAAATTCAAAAATTGCACATTCAATTATAAAAATGTGCTAAAATTTCAAATATATATATATATATCTCCTATATTCAGTGATAATAAAAATGCATATGTATGTTGCAATTCATGTCACTTAAGGAGGGGTAGAATATAAAGGTTCTTACCCAAGAATTTTGATGCATTTCCTCTTAGCTTAGCCATGATCCACAGTGTGAGTGCAAATGAGGCAAAACAATGGTGTATAAAAGCAATAATACATTTAAGAAAATACAAAAATTACACAAAATTCACAAAATGCAAATCAAGAAAATTCAAATCAAGTCAATTCAATTGAAGTAATATATGTTCAAATACAGTGAAACAACAACAATAACAACAACAAAATACAAAGTACAGATGTAGCAAGTCACAAATACAATCAATAGTTAATTTCAATACAGGTCAATTATTCAGTATCAACAGAAGGCACTCGTTTTACATGGCTACAATGAATCCATGAATCCTTCTCCCCAATTTTAATAGCCATTGGTGTAGTCAATAGGACCTGGAATGGTCCATCATAAGCAGTTCAGTCGAGGCATTTGAAGTTCTTTACGTACATACTATCACCTGGGTTTAGATCAGTGATTCACAAAGTGGGCACCACCGCCCCCCTGGTGGGTGCTGCAGTGATCCAGGGGGGCAGTAATGGCCACACTTTTTTTTTATTTTTCTGAGTTCAATAAATAGTTTCATAATTTCCAGGGGCGCCAAGTAATATTTTTTTCTGGAAAGGGGGCGGTAGACCAAAAACTTTGGGAACCACTGGTTTAGATCATGAAGCGAGAAGTCTATGGGGCCTGCCTGAACAGTAGCTCCAGAATTGTGGAGCTCTCGCAATTTCATTTGTAATTCTTTGATGTACGTGGCAATGGTTGTATCCTCTCCTAACAATGAAGTATAGGCAGGAGTAAATGGTTGAACGTGAATAGGTGGATGTCAGAATAGCATCTCAAATGGTGAGATGTGCAAATCACCTCCGGGTCGGTTTCTGAGATAAAATAGAGCCAGAGGGAGAATTTCAGGCCATTTTAGATGAGTCTCCATGCACAATTTGCCAATCATAGTTTTAAGTTCTTTATTCATCCATTCAACTATCTGGGGATGATAAGGTGTATGAAATTTAAGAGTTATCCCCCAAAATGAATTAATTTGTGATAAGACTGAATTCGTAAAATGGGTTCCTCTATCTGAATCAATCTGTGCTGGCAGGCCAAAACGAGGAATAATTTCTTTTAGGAGGATTTTGGTAACAAAAGCCGCTGTGGCCCAAGCAGCAGGAAAGGCTTCAGGCCACCTGGTCAGCTGATCAACTATGACCAGGCAAAATTTATACTATCCAGCTTTCGGCATAGAGATAAAATCAATTTGTAAGTGCTCAAATGGTTTGTAAGCAAGAAGATGTCCACCAAAGGCTTTGTCATGAAAAGCATGTTAATTGAAGGCCTGACATGTAGGGCAAGCTGTACATATTTTGGAGGCAATTATAGTTATTCCAGGTGCTACCCATATTAACAGATTCTTTTGACAGATTCTACAATGCCTTGGGTACCATATTTATGAATGGATTGACAAATTTGGGTGTAGAAATTTCTGGGGAGCAGGGGTTTACTGTCTGATGATACCCATACTCCATTAACTTGCTTGGCTTTAAATTTATTTTTTCTATTGTCCCACTTCTTTGTCTATATAGGAAAGGGATACATCTAAATCATCAGTGATTGTCAATGCCAAAATGAGTTCAGGTCCTTTCAAGGCCATTAGCTTTGCTGAGGCACCTGCTCGGTCATTTCCCCTGGAGACAGGGTCAGTACCACATGTATGTGCAGAGCAATGAACAACAGCTATGGCTTCGGGGAACTGGAGGGCAGAAAGAAGTTCCATAGTAAGGTTTCCATTAGCAATATATTTTCCAGCTGATGTCAAGAATCCCCTTTGAAGCCACAGCATGCTGATGGCATGACATATGCCGAATGCATAATGGGAGTTGGTATAAATTGTGGCTCCCTTATCCTTTGCTATAATGTAGGCATGTTTTAAAGCTGTGAGTTCTGCTCCTTGTGCTCTTAAATTTGAGGGTAAGGAAGCTGACCATAGAGTGGAAAATTCAGTAACTACTGCAGCTCCTGTATAGTGCATGCCATCTCTCATAAGGGATGAACCATCTGTAAATAACATTAATTTGGGGTTGTCCAAAGGGGTGTCCAGTAAATCACTGTGAGGTTTATCAGCAATGGACACTAAAGAGGTACAATCATTTAAAGGTTCTCCAGAAGTTGGCAAATCAGGGAGCAAGGTTGCAGGATTAAGAACTCCACAGCGTTTTATTGTGATATTTTCATTGTTCAAGAGGGTTATTTCATATTTTGTAATTCTCTGATCTATAAAAGCCTATATCCTATGTCTTAATAACAATGCCTCGACCTCATGTGGGCACATTATGGTCAGAGGGCATCCTAATACTAGGTCAGCAGATTTAGTCACTAATAGAGCTGTTGCAGCTACTCCTCTAAGACATGGTGGTGTTCCTGAAGCTACTGAGTTCAACTGGGCCGAATAATAGGATAATGGGTGTTGAGCAGGTCCCCAAAGTTGAGTCAGAACACCTGAAGCAACCCTTCTCTGTTCATGGACATATAAAGTAAATGGTTTATCATAATTTGGGATGCCTAGAGCAGGGGCAGACAGGATAGCTTGGCTTAAATTAGAAAGAGCTGTAAGGTGTTCTGTTTCCAATTTAAGTGGTTCAGAGACCGAATTTTTTGTAAGTGCTACAAGGGGTTTTGTGATTTCCCCATAGCAAGGGATCCACTGCCGATAGAATCCCATTGCTCCAAGAATTGTCCTTAACAGCTTTTTTTTGTGGAAGGAGCACTTAATTTTTGGATATTTTTGACACGTTTTGGTGAAATAAGTTGGGATTCAGACTTTAAAATGAAACCCAAATATTGGACCCTGGGGAAATACCACTGAACTTTGTCTTCTGAGACCTTATGGCCTCTCTTATGTAGTTCCAAAAGGAGGTGCTTGCTCTCTTCCCGACACACTTCAGCACTTGGTGAAGCCAAGAGCAAATCATCCATATATCAGATTAAAAGGTTGTGTTTGAATTTGATGGCATCTGTATCCTCATTTAAGAATTGCGTAAATAACGTAGGGCTGTCCATGAACCCTTGAAGCAATTGAATCCAGGTCCACTGGAAAGCTTTCCAGGTAAAAGCAAAGATATGCCTGGAATCCGCATGTACAGGTAAAGGTTCCAGCGTGATTCAGGGACTCAATAGCAGAGAATGTGGCTGAGTTGCTCAATGCGTTTCCATTGTGAAACCAAGTGAATTGGGCAGGTGGGTTAGATTGAGCAGAACAGATTAATTCAATAAGTTGCCCTACTACTTTGTAATGATCATCTGTAAGGACAATCATGGTGGTGTCTGGGCCATAGGTAATATTCATTTTGAATGGATCACTCCTATTTCTACTAAATGGGTTCTTGATTTCATACACAGTCTCCTCCATACGCCCTTGTGACATTTTAAAAATGGATTGAACTGTTATGCTGGAACAGCTGTATCCTGTCACAGGCTATGGCACATTGGTTTTGGAATCACCAGTATATGATGTAAGGATGGGGGATGGGACAAAAAGAGCCAGAAGAAGACCATTGGTGACAGTTGGTGACAGTTAAGACCAGAGGGCATTCTGGGGGAATTCTCTGGAGGAGGAAGGAGAAGGAAGGACTTCCANAAGAGTATCGGCTCAGACAGAGGGAGTCATTTTATTCATGCAATACTACAGGAAGTCTACAAGAATCTAGGAATAAAAGGGAATTATCTGTTATGGTATCTGAGAAGCAAACCTAGCAGGGACTTACATCTTCCCCATTTGAAATCCTATATGGCCGACCTGTTTGGCAAGGAAGAGTTCACAAAACCCCATATGTTTCAATGCTGGGTGCAGATTGTGAGCTGCATAAATATATCTAGGCCCTGCAACAAAGACTCACAGAACTCCATGAACTTGGTTTGATTCAACAGAGAGTTCCCCTTGATTAAAATTTGCATAATTTAAAACCAGGAGACAAAGTGTACATAAGAAACTTCACAAGAAAATCAGTAACAGATCCCAAGTGGTTAGGACCCTATCAAATTTTGCACACTACCCCTACAAGTATAAAAGTAGAAGGAAAAAATTCATGGTTCCATGTGACCCATGTGAAACCTGAAAAGAAACATACGAATGCAGAACACCCAGAAACAGTTCAAGATAGACAAATTACACAAAATGCTGAGGATTGAGAATTGAAATTCAAGTCATTGCAAAACACAATATCATTGAAAAACATCTGAAAGTGCATATAACATACACACATGCAAACAACTGATTGACATTGCTGTCAAAGCATCACAATCTACACTGTTTCTGTATCCGGACCAGAGAGCCCGTCCAACAACATGTATGATGACAGACAATATGTGACAGAGAAACAGAGAAGGGGAAAAGCATCAAGAGAAGAAAAGGAAATTGAGAAAATCACCAAGAAGAAAGATGAAAGAAAAGAGTACTTGAAAAGACATTGTGAAAAACTTTTGAACTTTGCAAAAATGGACAATTGCACAAAGAAGAGGACAGAAGGAAATGATTTGTGTAAGACTGGTGTGACGATACCGCAAAAACACAAATTAACCTCATTCTTTAGAGATAATGCAACCACAGCACATAACATCAAGATATAAGAGAAATCTACAGACAACATGAAGAAAATTGACAACTTCGAAAATAAGAGTATTTTGCATGCACAGTACATAAAGAGAACACAAAACACAATACAAAACTGATATCTAGCCAAGACCTCATGTAAATAAGCAAGTGTCTGAAGATTGTGTAAATATAAAATGTACATATATATGTTTATAATGTAAATAGTTGCAAGTTCCATAGGATTTTAACCACATAAGAAGATCAAGTGAATTTCCTGTCTGGTTAACATCGATATGCAGAACTAATGCTTGTACAAATGTATAATACTGTAAATAATGTAATAAATTAATGTAATAATGTAATAAAATAATAAATGAATTATTAATAAATTTTATTATTTATTAATTATTAAATTATTAATAAGATAAAATAAATAATGCAAGTGCAATAAAATAATAAATAAATAAATAAATAGTAACATTATTTACAGTATTATACATTTGTACAATATTTAGGATAGTTAAGATTCTGTTAAAATCATAGATGGGTTAAATAATAACTTAGAAGAGCTTAACGATAAGAAAATTGTTACACTGTAAACTTAGACATTGTGTTCAATGGAAAATTTTTCATGTTACCAAATTGTTTTGTACCCTGTAAATATTGTTATATAAATTACAACCCTCATCCCCCTACCAACTTCTCCAAACCCTGTCTTAGAATAGGAATAGATAGATAATTAGTATAGTAATAAGACAAGATAAGGATTTATTATTTTGGAGGGAGGGGGAACATAATATAGGAATAAGAAATAGTGATGCATGAATTAAGTGGGTCTTTTGGAAAAGGTCCCACCACACAAAACCAGGACACTGTAAAGATGGGGGATGGGACAAAAAGAGCCAGAAGAAGGCCATTGGTGACAGTTGGTGACAGTTAAGACCAGAGGGGATTCTGGGGGAATTCTCTGGAGGAGGAAGGAGAAAGAAGGACTTCTGGCAGAGCATTGAGAGAGGGAGGAGGAGAACATCCCAGCTCAAATCCAGTCCTGAGGGCTTCCTGAGGATCTTTCTTTGGACATTGATACCCTGATTCCCTGATCAAAGGCATTCCATCACTTCTCACCCAGCAAGACTTCAACCATTGAGACAACTAAGTTTTGGGACTCCATTTTGGGAGCCATCTCTTAGGTTCCTCTCCCCATTACCCAACCTTGCTGAGAGACCCTTTCCAGTTTGACTTTGCAATTATAGAAAAGGATAGAAATAGGAAATAGAAATAGAAACTGAAGGAGAAGTGGTAAGGGGAGACACTTGGGAGCAGGAACCCCAAAGGTTCCCACCCAAGTGACAGACCCCATAGAAATAGAGAAGAGGGAACCCCAAAATCCCTCTGCCCTTCACCCTTTTCCTTAACCACTGAATTGTGAAGAATAAAAGCCATTCATTAGTCAGATAGCGTTTCAGAGTGCCTCAGAGAAGAGGGGGAGGGGAATCACAGTTTGGTCTGACTGCCTCCATCTTGAAACCAGACTACCAGCTGTGAAGTTGGCTGACCTTGGGGGAGGCTTGTGTGAACCCCACCCTCATTCAGAATCAGATTGGGGTTCCCCATACCTCCTCTTATAGGGAAGCCTCACCCCCAAATCCTGTGGGGCGGCACAACCATCTGGATCACCCATTTTCAGGGTGACACCCCCTCGAAGTCTCGGTGGTGTAAATTTGGCAAGAGGGGAGAGCTCCAAGAGAGTCTCACCCTCATAGTCTCTCTCTCTCTCTTCTATCATAACATTTGGGTACTGGCTCTCTTAATTCTTATAATGACAACTTGCATTTTATCCTTAGCCAGGCACATCAATGTGAAACTGTCCTTATTCTCAATTGAGGGCCTAGTGGTACCTCTGATGGTAGGTTTGGTTAGTGGCCCATAGATTATAAGAGTCTTGTCTTTGGTGCGCTTCAAGCCAGTGTATGAGTTATGCTGGACTGGGTTTGGGCATGAAAATTTTTTACTTACCCTTAGGCAGAAAGGCAGGCAGGATAGTCAGCATACTCATGCAGGCACGTTCAGGTCCTTCTGGCTTGCCATAAACTGAAGAGGTGAAAGTGAAGGGAAAAGGGAGGAAGAGGAAGGAGGAATGGGAGAAAGGAGAGAGTAAGGTAGAAGAAGGGAAAGGAAGGTAGCAGTCCTCAGACCCTGGCAGGGGCTTATTGATCAGAGTCCTTCAGCAGCTCAAATAATTGATCAGAGAGCAACTTTAGGGTTTAGAATAGCTAGGTTTTATTTTAATTAGAAAAGAGAAGGTCTAGGGAAAACTAGGAGGTAGACAGAAAGGGAAAAGGTGCCAAGAGAGAGATCAGGGTCTCAAGGTAGAGAGCAGAGCTTCCAGGGTCAAGAGAGCCGCTTCCAAGGTCGAGAGCTCAGGGTAAAGAGCTGAGCTTCCAGCATAAAGATCAAAAAGGCGCCAAACTTTCTCTTTTATACTTTCCCACAAAGGAAGTAGGAGGTGCCAGGGGAAGTTGTGGCAGAGAGAGTCCTGGGAGTTGTAGTCTTCCAGGGCTTACAAGAATTTCAAATTACACATCTTCTAACTTCTTTTGGGATGAAAATTTTTAGGGGGATGAAAATTCTTTTGGGGTGAAAAATTATTTTACCCTGTCTTTTTTTGGTGAAATTACAGAATTCATTTTGAGGCATTATATTATAGCTGTTTTGAAGGTAATTTCATAGAGATTGGGTGGGCCTGTGTATCTCCTCTGCCATCTTGCAGCCAGATAATTTCAAAGAAGCTAAGAGAGCTTGCTGAAATGGCAGGTTTCAGTGAAAATAACTAAGAAATGGGTCTGCAGGCCAAGGGCCAAAAAAGATGGAAATAAATAGTAGCCCTATTTATATCATGATGAGGTGGCAATTTCAGCCTTAGTGAGGCTAGGTGGTATGTACTATGATAGTAGAAGTGCAATAGGAAATGCAGAGAGTGATGCATTCCCAAAATCTAACAGACTTGAGATAACTGTTAAATTTTCAGTAGAAGCATTTATACCTCAGTGATTGGAAAATACTACAAATGAAGGGGTAGTTAGGTGGCTCAGTGGATAGAGTACCAGGTCTGGAATCAAGAAGACTCTTCTGAGTTCAAATCTGGCCTAGACACTTATTAGCTGTATGAACCTGGGCAGGTCACTTATCCCTGTTCGCCTCAGTTCCTCATCTGCAATATGAACTGGAGAAGGAAATGGTTCTGGTATCAACCAAAATGAGACTAAAAAAGAGTCAATCACTACTGAAAAATGACTAAACAAAAACGTATAAGGACTTGATTTATTATGTTAATTATTTTACTTTAGAAAATGATGGGAAAATGTTAATAATGCAGATTATACCTAAATGTGTACTGAAGACATACATTTTTCCCCTTGGAAAACTGATTGTTAAATATTTATCAACATGCCACCATCAGACTGCATGCTTCTAAACCAGATATTCTGAAACATTAATTCCAGCCATTCTGCTGACACTTAAAGAGAAGGACTAAACTGAGACACATAGACATAGATATGCTAAACTCTAATTTCTTAGCAGGAATGTCCTGATTGTCCTTCTCCAGCTCTGTTGAGGAGACAGAGGAATTAAATGGGGAATTTTATTACTCAATTCATTGTCATTTACCTTGCATTCTGTCTTAAACATTTTCTGATTTCATGAATCATCTTTCATGTGCTGACACAAGTATTGTTAGCGGCTTTAATTTGTATAGATATTAGCCAAAGAAAACACATTAAAAACAAGAAAGTAATGATGGTGGAGGAATTCCAAAGCTATGTGAGGACCTAAGTGGAGGCATTCTACAACAGTAACTTAAATACAAATGCACATACATATCACTTTAAAGTTTAAAAATTAGAAGTATCTTCCAATTTTAAAGACACATGTGTTTGCATACATGTTGAGGAAAAATAATTTTAATGCTGCATCATTTGATTTCTATATTGATCTGTAACGCTACTTTCTTGCCAAGCTCAGAAAGATTTTCCCTTGATAGCTCTAGGAATGACCTTGCAGCCTTTGCCTTAAAACACCTTCTAAATTAAGATGGGCCCTGCTTTCTCTGTAAACAGAACTGATCTAAGGCAAATATTCTTCAGGGGAGGTGGGCTCAAATACAGGGCGACATGGCTTATAGAAGTGAAGTTTGACTAGAACAAGCTGGATCTTTGTGCCTAGATTGCCAACGGGTATTAAAATATCTTGATGAGGCCTTATTCCTCATATGACTCCCCCCACCACTATAAAATAGAAAGAGGCTAGGAAGTATTATTAATGCCACCTCCTCATCAGGTATCCACCAATTAGAACTATCTTTTGCTGTCCAAGTTTGGGTTAAATAATGAATTGTCAAAGAGATAGCAACTCTATTTAAAATGAACAAAGTCTCTATATAAAGGATCTTTGATTACTGAATCATTGACCATTACTTTATTAACTATTGCTACCCTAGTCAATAAATTGATTTTTCAGATCCAGAACTGTTTCTCAGCATTTTATTCATCATAGTGTATAAGGCATGGTTGTGGTAGCCTGAACACTGCAATGGCATTCTTAAAATATTAAAAGAAACAGAGGACCATTTCTAGATTATTGGGTAGGTGGATCTTCTAGGAAGGATTTGTGGAAGAACATGGTTGGGAAGATGTAGCAAGGTTGTGATTCATACCAGTGGAAGATATATCCCTTGTGAACTCACAAATCCATATGTAAAATTCTATTATCATACACACATAAGAATTATTCTACTCTTCTGAGAGTTAAGAGCATCATTGTATAAAAAGATGGAGAGAATACTTAAAAAAGAAAGATATGATTCATGCTCTATTTTCCCTCTACTAGTTGCAATATTATGCCTGACATACAACACTATATGTTTTGATAACCAGATTAATCCACATCCCAAGTAGGATATCTTATCTCCCTCCAACTAGTTTTTTAAATCTGTTCAGGCTCACTTAATGGTAATGCTGATCTTTAAATTTCCTTGGTTATTGAGTAACTTATTTTACATAATAGGAGTTAGTGGCTTTTAAGACTTTCCGCAAAATAAGAAAACTGCTCTGGTGAACTTTGTGTACCTTGTACTTTGTTTCTGGGTCATTATATATGTGACTATGCAAGATGGCCATCTTATCTTTGTACTGTGACTGAGGAAAGACTATAAGTATATGTATCTTTTGCCATATTCATAGGGCAAGGCACCACTTTTAGTAAAATAACTACTGTCTTCAGGGCTAGATAAGAGAAGGTTAGAGAGAGAGGATAGTTTTAAAGGTGATCTGGAGGATTATGAAATTTTGAAGAAGGTTGGTATTGTGAAAGAAAATTGAGAATTATAAAGGAGAAGGAGAAATTAGGATGAAGAAGGGTTGGAATTAATGGAGAATGATTTAAGGTAAATGAGGACTCTGCTACAACTCACCTTAGTTTCAAATTCATTGCTATTTTTTGGCTGTTTCAATCCTGTCTGACTCTTCATGACTCCATTTGAGATTTCCTTGGCAAAGATTCTAATTTTATAGATGAAGTGACTGAAGCAAACTAGGTTAAATGACTTCTCCAGGGTCACACAGCTAGGAAGTATCTGAGACCAGTTTTGAACTTAGGAAGATGAATCTTCCTGACTCCAGGTCCACTGCTCTATCCACTGTACTACTTTGCTAGTCCTTAATTTCTCTTACCCATTCACAGTTAGTTGTAGTGGCTCAAAGACTTCATAGTTTTATGAAAAGGTTAATATGGGACCATTGGGAAAAGGACTGGTGAAATAAATAGTAGTTGTGGCAAAAAGAAAAAAGAAAAAAGAGCTGCCCTAATCAGTGAGCCATATGTCACCTGAATAATGAGGAACCTTGCTGGCTAGTTTTTGATGTCTATTGGTATGGAAATTATAGAAAGGCAGACTGGATCCTCTATACCTAAGAGTTCCTATAGTTACAATGGTGATTAGCTTTCTCTTTGTATGCAATTATTCTTGTTCATAAAATATGTTATGTCTTTGTGAATAACTTCTAATTTTTCAGATATTCAATGACTATGGGAACAGTGTATATGGGATGAGAACAGAAAAAAACCAACATAAATGGAAGTCAGAGTTCATGCAACAGGCTTTATTCTGGATGGATCAATGGATGGAGTTATAATAGAATTCTACTCTAGGCAGTTACTTGACTTATTTTTATGAGTTATTTTAATGGTAAGTGGAATATTTTAGCAATACAGCTCAAAAGTCATTCATGTATTCTGAATGCCCATTGGACAAGAGTTGAGTCTATCAACCACCTTCGAACAGAAAATATAAGAGTCTTGGGGGAAATGGCTATTCTATCTTAGAATTTCTGATGGAGAAGAAGAGAAGGCATAGTAAAATATGAATCCTAAATTTGGAGAGAACAGATTTCATAGCATTCAGAGAAAGGATAAGGAGGCCTAAAATTCTATGGAAGATTTTATCCGAAGTAGTATAGGAAGTACTTTAAAAATAATACTCAGAAAAACACAAAGAGAAATCATAACAATGAGGAGGATGAGGGGAAGTTAACCTATGGAGACTTATGTGGAGATAGAGGCAACTCATTGACCAATGTAGGTTTAAAAGAAGGCATATATGGAAGATACAAGCAAGAGTAGATAATGGAGGATGAATACAAAAGTGTAGCAAGATCATGCAAAAATAATTCAGGGACTATTATAGCTTGGAACAGTGATTCCCAAAGTGGGTGCCACTGCCCCCTGGGGGCTGCTGCAGTGATCCAGAGGAGCGGAGATGGCCACACTTTTTTGGTAGTACATTCTATTCTGAGTTCAATAAATAGTTTCATAATTTCCAGGGGGCACTAAGTAATATTTTTTTCTGGAAAAGGGGCAGTAGGCCAAAAAAGTTTGGGAACCACTGGCTTAGAATGAACAAAAGCTGTCACATTCTGAGGACAAACAAAATGGATTTGTTTAGGTATATAGGGGAAGAGGCAGCTTGTAGTCAAGCTCAAAGATCTAGTTATTTCAATCCATTACTAATATTCAAATTGCTGACTATAAACAGTACTTTGAGGCATTGCTAAGTGCTACTTGCTGTGAAATAGGTAAAGAACTGGGGTTGGAGTCACAGCTCTATTACCAATTAGCACTGGGATCATAGGCAGCTCACAACATTTTTGAGGTTCATTGTTTTTATCTTACAAACTATGTGTGTGTGGAGGAGTGCAAATATGTCCACTACCTGCCCACTGTGTTGTTGGAAATCACATTGGAATCATAAAGTACTATAAAAAATATGAGCTGCTATTATGACCAATAGTTTAAAGAAAATAAGTAACAACTGGCCTCATATACTTTCTAGCTGCGTGACTCTGGGCAAGTCACTTAACCCCATTGCCTAGCCCTTACTGCTCCACTGCCTTAGAACCAATACATACTATTAAATCTAAGATGGAAGGTAAGTGTTTTTAAAAAAAAGTAAAAAAGAAAAAAGAAAGAAGATCAGCAGTTAGATGAGAAATCTTCATTGAATTGTCCACTCTAATGATGGCCAAAGACTCTGCATTTAAACCAGCAAAGTGATTAGACTCAGGTTAATAATCCACAAATGGCAGACTTTTTTTCTCTCATGGAGTATCTCAGTAGCCAAACCATGATTTAAAAAAGAAAAGAAAAAAGTCAGCTCTTTCCCTAGGAAAGGCAACTGAAGGATATGCCAGAGTGCTATTTGATTCTAATTCTAATTCATGAGGAAATTGTTTACTTACTGGAGGCACTGTGTGATGTGCCCAGGTACTGGCCACAGACATGCTGGTTTCTGCCCCAATAGCTGCCATAAGTAGATGGAGATATAAGGTTATTGGAACAGCTGAGCGTAAGATGATATCATTATTGTAACAACACCACTCACCTGGGGATGATGGTCCCATTTTCACCCCTAAGTACATGTTAATTATTTAGATGAATGTCAATCTTCCATTCATGGGTTATGATAAAGCTATTATTATGTGCTATCCAGGGCAACCTAGTTAAGGAAATTGCTTACGAAATGTATTGTAGGGTTAAAAAAAATCTCTGGAGACAGCTTGCAGATAGTGAAGTTAAGTGTGTTATGTGTTATAGGACCAGTGGCAACTCTTCCGTCTTTGGCCACATTCCAAGTGTACATGGTATGAATTGAGATTACATGAAACACAATTGCATTTGCTGTTAGACTTTTACCCTAATAACTTGACATGCCTGTGCTCTCCTTTGGATCAGACTATTTAGCCTCCAGCTTTCCCTGAGAATGTCACAGACACCTCATGATAAAAGTTTGAGTGCTATGGACTATTTGTGAGCTCCATTGAGCTTTCCTAAAGGTTTCCTAAAGTATGAGAAAAGTACAATGGCAGCAGCAGAGTTTTGAGGTTGGTGATGATGAGGAGAGGTGGGGAAGACATCTCTGTCATGCCTTGGGTTCTTCATAACAATGACTCTAAACTTCCAGAATGCAGCTTATGAATCTGAACAGCTATGCTCATCAGTTCCCCTAATTGTTGTTGTTCAGTCATTTCAGTCATGTCTGAATCTTCATGACCCCATTTGGAGTTTTCTTAGCAAAGGTACTGAAGTGGTTTGTCATTTCCTTTTCTAGCTCATTTTACAGATGAGGAAACTAAGACAAAGAGGTTTAAATTACTTGCCCAGGGTCACCTAGTTAATGTGTCCAAGGACAGATTTGAACTCAGCACTCCAGACATGGGTGTTCTATCCATGGTATCACATGGCTGCCTATTACCCCTAAGGGTATCTCCATATTTTTCATGTGAGCTTTTCTGCCTCTAGGAGGTTTTAGTACCAGCAATAGCAAAAGAGTCCAAAAACAAAATAAGAGAATTGAAATGTTGCTGCTTCAGTTTTATTAATGTTGAGTGACAATAATTACCTAATGTTATAAAATGTTATTAATGTTATCAAGAAAGAGTAAGTAATCTGAGTGGGTCTCGAAGGCAATTTGGGTGTGAGGAAGGATAAAGGGGATACAGGTGATTATAAGGTGTTTGGAGGAGGAAAGAAGGTACGGGAAGGTATGTAGGAGATAAAGGAAATGGGGTATGTAGGAGAGGGCAGCTCATACAGGTTTATTCCCAGAGGCTTGAGACAGAGAATACAGAGAGGAAACTAGGGCCAGTAAGAAATGTTTAGGTTTGGCTGGAGGGTTTCTCTTGTTAGTTTCTAAAGTCTCTTGAGGGAGGAGTTGAGAGGGTCCCTTCCTGCCAGTCAAACTGATGGCTGGAGGAAGTCTTGGGTAGGTACTTCCTGTCAAGATGAATGCCCCCAGTTCCTTCAAGAAATAAAAAGAAAATGATTCACCAGAGGCTTTAGTAGGTAACAAGGGGATTTATTAATCTCAGGTTAGTCAGAGGGAAGAGGTTCAGGATTTCTAATTGTTGCTAGGGAAAGGGGTGATGGTGGGGGATGGATCGCGGAGAGGTTTAGACTGAGAGAGTCTGGCTCTCCCAGTCGGGAGATTCGACTGCCTTTTAAGTAAAGTCCTTATTGAATCACTAAAACTAGGGGTAACTTATTTGAGAATACTCTACTTGTCTATAGAAACTAAAACCCACAATGTTCAATCACCAAGCCCTCCCTTCCACCCAGGACCCACAGGAAATTCTGGGGAAGGGGAGGGATATGGATGGAAAGATCAGGAAGAGGTCCAGAGAAATGAGACAGGTTTAAATTTCCCCAAGACAAGATAAGCACAGGCCAAGGCTGAAGCAATTAGGTCAAAGCCAAGCCAAAAGGCCTAAGTCAACAGGCTAAGCAAAAGCAAAAGCCTTCAGCCACAGCGAAAGCCAGAAAGCAAAAGCCCTGTCAGTTGGAGCTTCATCTCTATTTATAGCTTTAAGTTCTAATATCTTTCTGAAGATTCTAAGACTTCTAACTGACTTTTTGTGACCGTTAGAAATTACAGAAGCAAAAAGTTTCTGTTAGCCACCTTGCATTACACTAACCAGAGGCAGTGTTGCATGCTGGATAGACAGTTAACCTTAGAGTGCAGAAGATGTGGGTTCAGGTCCCATTTCTGACAACTACTGGTGATGGGAACCTGACTAAACCGTCTCAGTGTCCCAGACAATACTCCAAGGCTGTAAGTCAAAGTTCAGGTATATCTTTTTGTTGTAGTTTCCTGGCTGAAAGTACCCTATAATTATGGAATTACAGGTCCAGTCTAAGAAAAAAATTTTAATTAAAATCTGGCCTCATATACTAGCTGTGCTGTAACCCTGGCCAAGTCACTTAACCATTTTTGCCTCAGTTTCTACATCTATAAAATGAGCTGGAGAAGGAAATGGCAAACTATTCCAATATCATTGCCAAGAAAACCCCCAAACAGGGATAATAAAAGTCAGACATGACTGAAAAATGTTTAAATAACAACAATGCACAACTACATATATCACTAAACTCTAACCCAAATCAGGTCCTCACCCCATCATGCCAGTCTTTGCAGTATCCTCCTAAGTATTTCCTTCCATTGCTTTCTGGCTCTGCCCTTTTTAAAAATTTCTTTTTTTTTTTAATTGTTACATCCTAAAATCTTATCTTAAAATCAATACTAAGTATTGGTTCCCAGGCAGAAGAGCTGTAAAGGCTAGGCAACAGAGATTAAGCAACTTGCCCAGAGTCACAAAGCTAGGAATTGTCTGAGGCCAAATTTGAACCCAGAACCCCCCCTTCTTAGAGCTGGCTTTCAATCCACTAAGCCTCTTAGCTCCCCACAAATCTGTAATTTTTCAAAAGGCCTCTGGTAATCATTTCCCCACAGGCTCCTATCACTATTATTTTCATGAAAAAACACCATGCCCATCTCCAATGTCACAATCAAGGAAGCTCAAAGGAGTGTCCAGTGAAGGGGCCTAGTCATTTCTAGCATAGAATTTCTAGGCATGGGAGATTCCAGATAAGGGAGAGGAAAGGGTACAGACCAGCTGGAGAAGGGAATGTGCCTAGAGCAGAAATAACCTCTCTCAAGAAAGTGTAATCCCTCTCCCAACAGAGGTGTGTGTGTGTGTGTGTGTGTGTGTGTGTGTGTGTGTGTGTGTGTATATCTGTGTGTGTCTGTGTGGTAGTGACAGTGTTTTGATTGAACCTCCAGGATTCAGTTCATCATTTTCCCATTTTCTTTCCTTCTTTCTTTTAAATAACCCTTGCCCTGTCTTACTAGCAATATTGATTCTAAGGCCATAGAAAAGTAAGGGCTAGGCAATGGGAGTTAAGTGACTTGCCCAGGTTAAGGCAGCTAGGAAGGATCTGAAGGCAGATTTGAACCTAGGATCTCCTGTCTTCAGATCTGGCTCTCTATCCAATGAGTCATCAAGTTGCCCCACTTCCTTTCCTTCTGAGCCACACAGGTGATGGTAGCCATTGTCCCAGGAGGAAGCCTGGCAGCATTTGCTGAGTTGTTCAGACTCAGAGATTGTAGCCAGCAGCCCATGAGTCAGCTTGGAGATCTTTGTTGCAAATTGGCTATGGAGAGCATTTCCACCCCTTCTCATTGTCTCCACTGCCACTATTATTAATGCTGTGAAATAGTAACCTCACTTAAAAATGACATCAACAACTCCTTTGGACCTGAGAGATTGTCATGCATAAGAGAAAGCCATAGCTTTAAGCTCTCAACCCAGGCCCCTGTGCAAGGGTATACAGCAGCACTGGCTGCCATATAAGCAGTCCAACTTTACTAGCCAGACAACACTTCAGGAAAGTAGTCGAATTTCCCAAGAGGGGAATTGTGAAAAGCTAATGGGTGGATAGTATATCTTTCATTTAAGAAGATAAAAGTCAGCCTGGCAAATGAAAGCCAGAGCATTCTCAGTCCTGGACCTGACAGTGCTGGATTTGTTCAGTAGTTATGAAAGGATGTATTATCACAGGGAGGCTTGCATTATGATAGGAAAGTCAGCAATGACTAGGGCATTGAGCAAAGGACTGGGAAGCAAGAGATATGCATCTCTAACTGTGCAGTTGATTCTTGATTCTTGGTCCAGATGAATTCTGTTTTCTGTTTCTTTCTCCAATTTAGAAAAAATCTTTGCTTGGAGGTAGTACTGATAAAATTACTCAAACCTTAGGGAAGGGATATAATTAGTAATAGTAAATATTATGGACAATAATTTACTTTCTTCCTAGCATGGCATAATGGGCCAAGATTTTTGGCATAGGCTAATGAAAGACCAGTACTTCTTCCCTCCAGATTACCTTCTGTAAATCAGATGTTATTACTTTGACATAATGACTCAAATAGTACACCATTAACTTAAGAGGAGTAGAGAGGAAGAGGGTAAGAGGTTAAAGCAGAAGAAAAATAGGAAGACAGGCAAAAGAATGATGGATATGAAGGTAGGATGTGCGCCTTTAGAACAACCACTAAACCACCAAACTCCTCAGACCTTTTTATTCTCATCTGTAAAATTATGTAATTGTATTAGATGATCTTTAAAGTAGGCCTTTTCTAGCTCTAACTCTTGTTGTTCATTCTTCATTTTCAAAGAGGACCAATGACAACATTTAAGTGAGGGAGTAACAAAATCATTTGCCTCACTGTCTCTTTCAAAGTCATCAAAGACCAGGGGGAAGTCTTTGTATGCTTGGGGTAGGTACTCTACTAATTCAGTGACAAGTTTGTGACTCATTGGATACCTTCAACATGGTTTGGCCTATCTGCAAGATGGTTTACCAGGATGTGGCTATTGTACATGCTATAGCTTCTTGGAGTCACAGGTGAGAATTGAGTGCCAGGCAGACACCAAAGGTTGATGAACAGCCCTGAAAAAGAGGTTGACATGCCCTCACATCAGAAGTGCTAGTCCTTCTTGAATACCCGTGTACCTCAGCTCTATTCTTATTATCCTAAGATAGAATGATGTATTTCAGTGGTTCTGTGCCATTCATGTATTGAAAATTGTAGAGAATGAAAATTAGTGGGGCAACCAGATGGCACTGTAGATTGACAAGCTTGGCATCAGAAAGATATGAGTTCAAATCCAGCCTCAGACACTTACTAACTGCATGACCCTGGACAAGATGCTTAACCTCTGCTTGCCTCAGTTATTTCATCTGCGAAATAAGGATAATAGCATATAGCCCCCAATATTATTATGTGGATAAAATGAGGCAAAAATTATAAAACATTTAGCATAATGCAAATGTAGTTAGTTGTTCAGTCATGTCCAATTCTCCTTGACCCTGTGGACTGTGTCATGCCAAAACTGTTCAAGTGGCAAAGATACTGAAGTGGTTTACTATTTCCTTCTCCAGTAGATTAAGGCAAGCAGAGGTTAAATGACTTGCCCAGCATTATACAGCTATTGAGTGCCTGAGGACCAGATCTGAACTTAGGTCTTCCTGACTTCAGGATCAGTGCTATATCCACTGAGCCACTTAGTGAGAATGTAGTAAGTGCTAAAGAAATTTTAGCAATTATTATTCTTCCCAACTTACTGTGCATTATGAATTTCTGCTTGCTTTTGTAAATTGCTAGGAGGAAAATTTATAAAAAATGAGTCGACAGTGACAGAAGTTCAAACAGTTTTTCTCAGCTCTGTTAACCTTTGTTCCCTTACCCTTTTGCACAGAGAAAAACTCAATAGTTTCTTGACCTGCTTTACAAGCACTGTTTCCATTAGTTTCAGTCCATATAGTTCAATCCTGACTTACTAAACTCTTGATAATTTTAACTCCATGGGTTTGCTCTTAATTTCCTGCTTTTGACTTTATTATGTAGGGTTCGTATACATGTTTAGAGGTTTCTATGGGCCACTTGGCCAATGACCAATTTTCAGGAAATGGGTATAATGATTCCCCACAGCTGCATGATTTTAAAGCCCTTTAGGGCCTATTTCTTCTTCAGCCCTTTGGGACCACTACTTTACATAATAAGGGGCTTCTTGGGCTTTCATATTCTTTGTAGCTCTCTAATCCTTTACAGAATGGAAATATGTTACTTGTCTCGTTTTGCATTACAAAGAATAATAGGATTTGTAGGAGATCACTATGAAATATCTTGTTTTATTGGAAGTTTCCTGAATTTTCTAAATTAATCTTTATTTTGTTCTTTGACTTTAACTTTTTCAGCTATGGTTGACTTGAGGCACTGAATAAACTCCTTTTAGAGAAAGTAAGGATTCTTGAGCTAGTTTATGTAGATTCTTAGAATTAACCTTCCAGATTACTTCAGTAATGAATAAATGAATGTATAAATGAAAAGACATACTGAGTGGTTCTTAGGTGCCAAGAATGATGCTAGATGCTAGAGTCACGAATACAAAGCAAACAAGGTAGTTCCTGTCCCCAAAGATTTTATATTTTAACTGAGAAAGACTTGTTTAATAATTATTAAATAATTCTAATTATTTTTAATTAATTAAACAAATAATTGTTTAACAATTAATTGAATGATTAATAATAATTAAATTATTTGTTATAGTAAATACCCAATGAACTCCATCCCTTCCATGTTTTCCCACTATTAACCTGTTTGTCGTTCTGTATAGCATAATAGTATTCCATCACAATCATATGCCCCAGCTTGTTTAGCTATTCTCCAATTGATGGGCGTTCTTCAATTTCCAGGTCTTTACTACCACAAAGAGAGTTGTATAAATATTTTAGAACATAAAGATTATTTTCCCTTTCCCCTGATCACCTTAGAACATAAACCTAACAGTGGTACTGCTGGATCAAAGGATATACATAGTTTTATAACTCTCTGGGTATAATTCCAGAATGGTCTCCAAACTGGTTGGATCGATTCACAGTTCCACCAATAGTGGATTAGTGTCCACATTTTTCCAGATTCCCTCCAACATTTATCATATTGCCCTTTTTTCATTTTAGCCATTCTGATAGGTGTGGGATGGCATCTCAGATTTTTTTTTTATTTGCACCCTTCACTTTTGAAGAGAACCAATGACATCATGAAGGTGATGACTTGTTTGTGAATTGGACTTAGTGAGGCAGAGCTGCAAAATGTAATTAACTCACCGTCTCTTTCAGTCATTGAAGTCCAGTGGCACACCAAAAGTCAATACATCTGGTGATGGTTCAGGATGCAGTGGGTAACTTGGCATCCTCAATCACTGACCAAACTCTAAGCTCTTCACAGTTCCTGCTTCAGCTACTTTCCTGGCCACTGGAACAAATTGTTCTCATCTACCAGTTCTATCAGGGAAAGTTTTTCCCCCTAACTCATCAAGTTTGAGGTTTGAGGTCTGTTGGTTACCTTCAACATGGATTAGCCTATCTGCCAAGATGGTTTTATTGGAGTGTGGCCACTGTGAATGCTACAGTTTCTTGGAGCCCCAGTTGAGATTTAAGTGAAAAGTGGACACCAAAAGGTGTATGAGAAGCCTTGAAAAGGCCTTGGTAATAGCCTTTACACCAGCAGAGCTAATATTCCCTGAATACCCCATACATTGGGAAAGACTATACAAATAGAGGAGTAGTGGGCAGAGAAGGGTGTTTTTAAGTGAAAAGTCAGTGTGACTGGTAATTGGAGTTATCACCAATTGACCAGTCCTTACCAACTATTACAATAATGATTTGATTTTGTTCTTAGAGCCAGAGCTGGGTCAAGAGAGTATGAAGTTACTTTAATTCATGATGTTGACTTACCTTCACTTTTAAAAGTAATACTTACTCAGCTGTATGCATACTCATTGGTGTAGGGAGCTTCCAGTGAGGAAACTCTCTCTATCTATCGATCTCTATTGATCAGTTATTCTGCAGGTTATAGTTTTAGAGAGGTTAAGTAACTTGCTTGGGGTCCAAAAGCCAGTATTATGTGCCAGAGTCAGTACGCAAATGTAGGTCTTTCTGTTTTTAAGGCCAGCACTCTATCCATAGTGCCACAAAGCTCAGTTCATTATGCTTCCTATTATTGTGTATGGTAGTTTTTTGTGTTTTGTCATTTTATTTTTTTGGTGTGCCAGGAAGTATAGAGAGAAATAGCAACTGAAGTCTGCAGGTCCAGTTTTTGTAAATCACTCATCACTGCTAAGGTTTATTTGAATACCAACTGGGCCCCACACAAATATAGCTGATATAAGCAGTACCTAATTTAGAAATGATTAATGATGCCTGTAGTCAGCCAGGGTCCTAGAACCTGGCAAATTCTCATTCTGGCAGTGAGATTCCCTCCACTTTCCCCCTCCCTTTTACTGGCTGGAATTAGAATTAGAATTAGTGCAGTTGAGTTTAGAAATATAACTTTCCTATCATAAAAGTGACTTTCCTACCATAATAAAGTAATCTGGAAGTCAAAGATGATAGTTATTTTTTTAGCCTCCTCAGGATTCCAATCTCAGTTAGAGATCAGCAAGCCAATCTAAGCTCTTTCTATAGCCTTCAAACTCATGCAAAACTAGCCTGCAAATGGGAACTGAGCAAATAACACTGTTGCCTAGGCAGAAAGGCAAGATACAGGCCAAAGTCCTTCTTAATTGTTTTGGCCCCAACAGAATGACAGGAGAAAAAAATATTAAATGCAACAAATTTTCCTGGAAGATGAGTTTTACACTTCTGAGCAGAAGTAAATTTTCTAGCTTCCTCAGGAGTGAAATATAATTTTCTCTCAAATATATTCAGAGTCAAAGAACATTGGTTTCAGTGAGTTGATGCCCAGATGTGACATTCTGTCTCCCATATCCATGAAGTACTCGGGGGGTTCTTCATCATTCATACAGATTTGTGACAAATATGGATGGCCCTGTGCTTAGATGATGAAATTGTTATAATTTCCCTCCCTCCCCCTTCCCTCCCTCCTTCCTTCCTTCCTTCCTTCCTTCCTTCCTTCCTTCCTTCCTTCCTTCCTTCCT
>NC_058133.1:392370643-392383279 GCF_016433145.1 Gracilinanus agilis | reverse complement strand
CTTCTCTCTCTTCCTCCTTTCTTTTCCTTCTCTCCCTTCTTTTGTTGAAGAATGACTTGTATATATCCACCTCCAGATAAAGAACTGAAAAATAGAAAGAAGCAAAACATAGCATTTTATATATATATATATACATATATATATATATATATATATATCTTTTGATTAAATACCTTCTCTAGTGTGGGGAAGGGAGGGAGGGTGGATGATAACTTAGAATTTTAATGTAATAAACATACTAATTAATTAAAAAATAAGAGTGACCCATCCATGTGACCCTGGGTAAGTTACTTATCTTAATTTCTGTTTCTTTGCATGCAAAATGAAGAGGTTGGACTAGATGGTCTTAAAGCTCAAAAATTCTATGACCCTAGTAGTATCTAAGCTTAGCTTACAATTAGCACAGTGTTGGGCATGTAGCATGTATATATAAATACTTATTAATGGAAATTCCTCATTCAGGATATAGACAATTTATCAACAGTGGATAGTACATGATGAATTTGTTTAAAATGATATTTTGTTCATTCGACCCATCATTTTATTTATATTATCAGTGGACAGGGTAAAGCAGCATGAAAAGCAGATTTGGAGACAAAGGTCCAAGTCCTATCAACGCTATTAATTTATTACATATATGTCCTTATTTTCTGAATCTGTTTCCTCATCAATAAAATGAGGCATACTAGATTTAGGCATTTTGAAAGTCCCTTCCAGGTCTAAATCCGTGATTCTATGTCTTCAAAGGTATCATTCAAGCCCCTAAATCTATGTTCCTACGTATAATAACCATAAAATTTTTAAATATTTTCTTTTAGAGTCAATTTATTCACAGACAACAGACTATCAGTCTGACCTAGAGATGAAATGGTATTGTCAGGAGAAAAGAAAAAAAGGAAAGAAACAGGTATTTGTCAAGCATCTTTTATGTGCCAGTCACTATGCTAAACGCTTAACAATTCTCTCATTTACTCTTCACAGCAATCTTGGGAGGCAGAAGCTAGCTATTACTCCCATTTTACAGAGGCAGATAGAGGTTAAGTGACTTGCCCAAGTCATACAACTAGTAGGTATCATTTTGGATTTGATAGCAGGACTTCTTGACTCTAAGTCAGCACTCTAGCAGTAGGTTCTCACAATGATATAACTCTCATGTCTCGTTTTCTGATCAACCAGAAGAGCTACCACAGGGTTACCGTATGCCTTGTATGGTACACTAGCATATAATTTAATTTAAAATGGGAAAAAACCCAGGCTTGGAGTCAGAAAGTCTTCTCTCAGTTAAAACCCTGACTCTAACACAGTTGATATATGACATTGGATAAATCACACAATTTCTCAGTGACCTCCTATGCAATTCTTTTTAAAATTTTTATTTTAATCAAAGTTCCGCATAGGTTTTCCAAAGTTATATGATCCATATTCTTTCCCTCCCCTTTTTCCTCCCCCCTCCCTATCCAATTCTTTAAGACTATAAGATGCAAAACCCTTGCTGACCTGGATTTATAGAGGAAATTCTCCTACACCCGTGAAATCACAAGTTTGGATTTAAAAAAAAAAGGCACATTTTGCCCATATCTTTTTGTATGAATTCAAATCTTAGAGCTTCAACAATGAAAGATAATTAATGTCTCTTCTCCAAACTCATAAGTTGAAGTGAGTCAGGAGCTCCTTTCCATGGGACTTGAGACTCATCTCTTCAGCTTTGACACAGAATGTCTCTCAATTTCTGTCACTCAGGCTATCAGCAAAAAACAAGAGACAAAAGGGGCCTGAGTAATATTGAACCACATTCCTGCAAAACTACCCTGTGGAAAAGCCCTATTTCAGAAGTTATACACTATGGGAGTACCAAAGGAATTAAACTAACCAAAAAAGAAGGAATAGAATTTCCACCACAATTTCCCTGGTCTCCATCTTTATCCTCATCCCTGGGGCAGTGGGGACAGTTAGGGAAGAATAATTACATGGCAAGCCATCCAAGGGCCCAGGATGAAAACTCAGTCATTTGAACCTGTTCCTGGACAGTTTGCAGTAGCCCACACTTGGCTTATCGGGGGAGAGTGGGAGCCAAGGCTGAGTTACCCCACAGGGCAGTTAGCATAGCCAAATATTTGACCATGGGGAATAGTGGAACTAAGTTATGTTGACCCTAGGTGATATCACATAGGGACATCACTAACCCTTAGAAGCCTCACCCCTAAAATTTGTGTTTCTGGAAACCCTGCCCAGTGGCCTTGTGTCATGGGAATTTGGCCTGCTGGGTGGAGGCAATCTGACCTTGTGGGAATAGGCCGGGAAATTCCAAAGAGCCAAACGGGCTCATAGATTTCAGCAGCTTAATTCCGTTTGAATATTTCTGTAATGTTGAATGGTAAAAGCTAAAACATTGGCATGAATGATTTGTTATAGTCTATGACAGATTCTCAAGCAAAAACAATAGTTCAATTCAGTCCAATTCAAAATGCCTACTATGCATAAGCTTCTAAATTCTGTTTAATCTGTTGAGAGTATTTAAACATGTTTAAATCAATAAATTCAACATCCTGTTTGGTTTTACAAGCAACATACAAACACCACACGTTTTCTTCTTCCAAGATCAGACTTTGCCAATATTTTTAAAGAATGATTCACATCTGTCCTTTGGAGCTTAATACATCCTCAGTAGGTTGCAAAAAAATAATAATAATAACAGAGTCTCTCTTTGTTGTTTCAACTGGGTAATAGCTTCTCATTTTAACAGAAGTTGATGAAAAAGCTGATGGTGCCAGCATGGGATACAACTTGTGCCAAGAAAGAGGTGGCATTGGACCCCACTGCCACGTGAAGATGAACTGGTAAAAGTCATTCTACTTTTGGAACAAGAGACAAATAGTAGGCTCTATTCTGTTGTCACCTGGCTTCTGCATGTGTCTTGTTGAATACATCTCTGTGAAACAGCCTCATTGTTAGTTATCCCTAAGGGGGTCACTGACTGCTAACATGCAGTAGTAGAAAAAGGAGTCATTAGTAACCATGAGAGGCCTCAGTTTATTTCCAAGCTGTGGCACTAATTAACTTTGTGGTCATAGGTAAGCTACTTAGAGTCTCCATGCCTTAGTTTCCTCCTCTGTAAAATGAGGGTAAATAATCATTAAAATACATATGGCACAAGATTATTATGGGAAATCAAATGAGATGTAAAATGCTTTGCAAACTTTGTAAAACAACACAGATGTTGGCTATTAGCCATCTACTCTGACTACTTAACATGGCCTTTTCTGTGATAAAGATTGTGGAGGACAATACAAGAGATGCCCTGGATGGGCAAATACAGATGGATTGCAACCTGCCATCATGGAAGGATTTCCATTCTAGTCAATGAAATTACAGATCCATTGGTGTGTCAGTGTATAGTCTAAGGGTAATGCAGATGAAACTGGTCAAGAAGCCAGACTAGATGTTGTTGGCAAATTAGCAAGGTAGCAAGGCATTGCCTCCACAAAGAGGACTTGGGATGCTGTTTGAGGGTGACTGTCCTCAACTGTTTCCTTCCTTGGAGAGAAAAGGGCAATCTGCCCATTATCATTACTCCTTTAGGTCATCAGACATATTACAATTATCCTTAGGTCATTCAACTCAAGCCAAACTAGTTGCATCAACTGCTATAAAGATAACACTATAAAATATAGGCCATAGTTCTTATCAAAGGTGTACTTGTCATCCATTGACCTTCATGGGCATAATGCTATACTCTAGGCAGGCTTCAAAGGTCACTAGACCAAGGGCCAGAGTCAGAGTCTATCTCAATTGAATCAGCCTTAGAAGATCTCTATGGGCTTGGGTCATTACTGAAAGTCAGGGGGTCCTCTGTGGGAATGATGCAGATATCAGCTTCCCAGAGAGGAAAGTCTAAATTACTCTGAGGGACTATCAAGGAAATTAATGTTTTAAACTGAATCTCTCAGGATCCTCAAAGAAATTATCAGATTTGGTCTACATCTTTGAGAATCATTGTAAACAGAAATAAACCTGAGTACCATGTCTTCATAGGGCTATTTTGACCCAGATTGCTAAGAGAGTCTAAGTCTCTGGAAACCAAGGCATCTAGAACTACCTGTCTATCACAAGGTTAGGTGAGGGGCAAGGGTTGGGAGTGTGGAAGGATGATGCAGTCCCCATTTCCTAGTGGAAGTATCTCAGATATGTAATAGCTGTTTGGCCCTGGACAAGTCACTTGTCCTCTCTCTTTCTCAGTTTTATCATCTGTAAAAAGTACAGATAGTAATAACAGCTACCTCCCAGGGTTATTACAAGAATCAAGAGAATATTTGTAAAACACTTTGAAAATATCAAAACACTCTATAAATGCTAGCTGTCATGCTGATAACGATGATGAAAACTTTGATTTTCTGAGCTATGTCTTCCACCCCAATTTTTTAAATTTCCTTTAAAAATGTAATCTAACAAAATGTCAATAAGAAAATTCTGGATATCTCCTAAGAGTCTATTTAATAACCTTCACAGAAAAGGGATATTTCATAGTGTCTAATATAGCTTTAATATAGGTTGAAAAATGTTCATTGATCCAAATAGATTATATTTTAATATTAGGGAATTTATTCACATTCAGCAGGGAAAAATGAACAATTCTCAATTCATGAAACAATTTCACATTACATCCCTAATGGTCATTAAGTATGAAAAACACTAACAATATTCATGGAGAGCTCCAATCAATTTCCATTCCTGTGACAACTAGACATTTGTGTTTGTTGGGAAATAAATCCACCCTTCCTGCTATGGAATGGATATTCAACTCAATAATCCGAAACAGTTTTGCATTAACTCTTTGAAATAAAGATTGAGTCCTTTCTTTGTTAGGATTCTGGATGGCAAATTATTTGGTTGTTTGCCCTCTCTGCTAGCTTGAGCATAGGCTGAAATGTGCAGGCACCATCTCAGAGCAAGTCACAGTTCATGCACACAGTTCAGGGAATTCACCCAGACTCATTCTCAATTCACCTGAGCTGGGACAACTGACCTCAGATCCAGGTCAGGAGGCAAAGGGTATAAGCTATCTGAGGATGGCCGAGGAATGCTGCGAAGTCAAGGAAGTTATTTGATCATATTATTCATGAGTCCTTTGACTCCTGAGAACATTCTGTACCATGAGGCTGAGCTGGCTCAGTGTTTGTTCTCAAGCAGTTTTTGTTTATCACCTGGAATCTCATTTGCAAAGAGGATAGATAAGTAAGCTGATAGTTAAACATTGGTAAACCAATACATTCCAAAGACATCCACCTATGAACCATGTGAACAAAGTGGATTACTGGGTACAGAAAGAGGGAAAGAACATGCTGAATATTGTTCAGCTCACAATTACTATTTATTTTTTTTGCTTAAACTATTCATTTCACTACCTTGTCACAGTTTTCCATCTGTTATTGAATTGGCAGAGTTTTCAATTTATTAAATATTTACAAGGGCATTTGCGTGGCTCAGCGGATTTGGAGCCAGACTTAGAAATGGAAGGTCCTAGGGGGCAGCTGGGTAGCTCAGTAGATTGAGTCAGGCCTAGAGATGGGAGGTCCCAGGTTCAAATCTGGCCTCAGACACTTCCCAACTGTGTGACCCTGGGCAAGTCACTTGACCCCCATTGCCCACCCTTACCACTCTTCCACCTAGGAGCCAATACACAGAAGTTAAAGGTTAAAAAAAGAAAAAAAAGTAAAAAAAAAAAAGAAATGGAAGGTCCTGTGTTCAAATCTGGCCTCAGACACTTCCTAGCTGAGTGATCCTGGGCAAATCTCTTAATCCCCATTGCCTAGCCCTCACTGCTCTTATGCCTTAGAACCAATACACAGGATAGAATCTAAGACAGGAGGTAAGGTTGGTTTTTTTTTTAAGTATTCACTGAGTGCTGTGGGTTTGTATTGGTAGGAATTCTGTAAATATGTGATATGGGGAAGAGGAGAGATGATACAAAAGAATTGCATAAGCCAATAGGATGGATGTTCCTCCACATATGGTGATGATGGTGATGAGGACTTTGCGTGGAAAGCTAGGTCAAGCAGTGATAGAGCAAGAGTCACACAGTCAGGAACATCTGAGTTCCAATCTAGCTTCAGACATTTACTATCTAGGTAACCCTGGGCAAATCACTTAACCACTCGACTGTCTCAGTTTCCTCAACTGTAAAATGGGGATAATAATAGCATCTGCTTCCCAAGTTTATCATGAAGATTGAATGAGATCATATTTGTAAAGCACTTAGTATAGTGCCTCTCACAAGTTTAATAAATACTTCCCAATTCATTGGTAAACAACCAACCAATGTACACTCTGAAATGAAATGGAAGTTTTATTCCATGTTAAAACAAATAAACAGCAAAAACCTTTTTTTATCTCTTCTTCATTGTAGAGGTAAGGTATTATGAATGTGGAATAGTGCATAAAAGGCAATGTGTTAGTAGGTTTTGCAGAATTTTTCCCCTCCTTTAGAAATTTATGTTAGTATGAGGGAGGGAAAGGATTAATTAATAAATGAATGTGATGGAAAAAACTATAGCCATGAGGTTTTTTTTTCAACCCTTATCTTTTGTATTAGAATTGATAATGTGGGAATTAAGTGACTTACCTAAAGTCATATAGCTAGGAAGTGTCTGAGGCCAAATTTGAACTCAGGACCTCTTGTCTCCAGATTTGGCACTCTATCCACTAATCAATAAATTTTAAAGAATTAAAAGCTTTAACTTTTATTATGATTTTCTTCCCTTTTTATTCAATTCAATTTAGTATTCCTTAAGCACCTACTATGTACACTTAAAAAAAACTCCTCCCCCTTCATCCACCAAAAAAAAGATAAGTTTTTTATAAGAGGGGACTACTTCCCTTTTGTCTTTGTAGCTTCAGCACACCTAGCACAATGCCTGGTACATAATATGTATTTAATAATTATTCACTCATTGAATTGAAAAATGCCCCGGAGTTGACAGTCTTTTTTGGAAAAATGAGACTTGATCACATGAAATATATAATCATTCAAAGTTATACCAAAATACACAAAGTATATCACCTTTCCTTTGTATGTAGGACTGTGTGTGGATTCATATAGATTAGCCTATTTGATACATATTGTACAAAAATTGGCTTGAGATCTAGAAGGAGAAAGATCAAAACCAGCTGGAGTTAGCTATTGTAAAGGCTTTGAACTTGGTTTTAACAATTTCCATATCCACTTATTAAAAAAAAGTCTCACTTTTCTCATCTGTAAAATGGAGAATATTATGCCTGTATTACCTACTTCAGGGATGTTGTAGGGAAGTACTTTTTGTCACCTTAAAGGGATATATAGGTGTAGAAGTTTTATTATTATTATTTATATGCCTTTTTTAAGATCATAAAGAAAATTGATATAAAGCTGGAAAGGGCTTTAGAAGTCATGTAGCTCAACTCCTTCCATTAATTTCATTTGATTTATTGTCCATGGAGGACAGATTGAATGTACCCAGTACTTTGAAAAAAAGATTATAGGCTCACCGATATGTTTACTTTATTCCAGAGAGCTATGGAAAGGTATTGCTTTTGTAAAGTTTTTTTGGACAATTTTCATGGCTGAAGAGGAGTATCAGGTGCTGGTGTTTTATTGTTTTTTTCTTTTGGAATAATTTTCTTTTGTTTTAAAACAATGACAAGTCTGAACATTCTATGGAAATAAGATACTGTCAGTGTTCTGCTAACTGTCTCTTACCCTTTCATTCGTAGAGACTATGGTTGGTATGTGATGCTGCTACTTCCTGGGCACTCAAAAGTTGAGGGTCCATATTAAGAGCAAGAATTACGATGACAATAGAGTACTTATAAGACCAATTCTGGTTTGGGAAAAAGAAGTAAATGACTTTGCTATCCATTTTGAGGATGGATCAATCTGAATACATGGAGAATAGGGAGTGAGGAGGCATAGAAAAGAAGAAGCAACACTGGACCACATTAGAAAGAGCATTGGATTTGGAGTCAAACTATCAGTTTGAATTGCAGCTCCTTCACTTACTAACTCAACAGTGACCTTGAGTAAGTGACTTAACTTCCCTGAGCCTCAGTTTCCTAACATGCAAAAGAGAAATATTTAAAACAAATAATTAAAAATAAATATTTTTGTTAAAAAAAACAAAAACTTTCCTTCCTTTGCTTAGCTATTTCCTTCAAAACTCCCCTTTCCTCTCCTCCATTTCTAGCCCCTATCCTAATCTCATTTCCCTACTATGGACCCCACAATTTTTTAAAAGAACCTTGAGTTTGAAGTCAGAGATGTGGATTCAAATCCCTCCTTTATTTTTCACTTGTGTGACATTGGACAAATCACTGTAACCCCCCTGGGTATTGCTCTTTTAAGTCATTGGGTCAGATGACCTTCCTTCTAGTTCTAATTCTAGTATCTTTTCAACCTATGGCTAAGAAGTGATGAGCCTACCGTCTCTTCAAGACTACACTCTATAGAGACAAATTGCACAGTTGCAATAGTTGGGAGTTGCAACATTGGAAATTCTCCATGTTAATGAAATCACACTATGGACTCCCTTGAAATCTTAGAACTTATTGACCATGATTAAAAAAAAAACAAACCAACAAAGAACTATTGCTAATAAGGGGGATGTATAGAAACCAAAAGCTAATGGAGAATTTATTTTGAAATTGATTAGATTTCATGAAGAGCAAAAATAGGAAGAAAATAAGTTCAAAATTTTCCATCTTTTGCCTTTTATTTGAAGCTGTTATTCTAGCAACTCATGAGTCAGTCTTTTGAAGAGATATGCTTGGCTTATGTTAATTGCCCCCACTGAATTATGAGTTAATGAGAGGTGAGTCATGCAACAGTGCAATTTTGTGACAGTTATGTAAGGAATATTTTAAATATGATTCTTGTAAATCAGATGTATAAATCTAAACCACAGGATCATTAGAGTAGCTGAATCACACATTTAACATCCTTTGTATTTTAATATAACATGGTCAGTTGATTCTCAGCCCAGTTGCCTCAATGGCCCATTGCTTTAACTACCTCCACCCCTTTCTCCAACTCCTAAGGTGATTTTCTGCGTTAGGAAAAAGAATAGCAGAAAGATGGTATAGTTTGTATCAAATTCCCTCTTCTTAGCAAACACAAATTAACCTACAGTGAGTCCTGCCCACCTCTGTTTTCTATAATCCCATCCATTTGTACCATGGCTTCTGGACTAACAACACAACAAAATACATACAACACACACACACACACACATATACACACACACACATATAAAAAGATGATGTTCAGCTAACTGCCACATTTTTTTCTATTCCTACAATGTTCTCTTACCCTGTGATTGATAATTAATTCTAATTATGTACCTATACAACGTTATTATTATATCATCTATAGAATTTCCTTACTTCTGAATCAATATTGCCAATATGTTATAAATCCTAGAGGAAGCACACTGAATGTTAACTAGATAGGAAAATTCTAAAAGATCATTCAGTCCAACCTGCTCATTTTATGAATGGGGAAACTGAGGCCTAGAGCAATCAAGTTATTTATTTAAGGTCACATATATAGTTGGTATCTAAGATTAGACTAGAATACAGAGCATTTGCCTTCCAGCCCATTTATCTTCCTACTGAATATACTAACCAATACTCTCAACATTGTACCATAGAAAATTAGATACTTATCCTATTCAACTCTTTAAATAGATAGTATAGTATGGTAAAAAGAGTTTGATTTAGAATTGAAGGGCTTGGCTAGAAATCCCAGCTCTGTGGCTTATTGCATGCGTGACCTTTGAAAAGTCATTTAACTTATTCTTAGTTTCCCTATTTACAAAGGAGGGGATTGGGCTAGCTGACCTTTAAGATCTCTTCTGGTTCTACATCAGTGATTCCCAAAATGGACACTACCGCCCCCTGGTGGGTGCTGCAGCGATCCAGGGAGGCGGTAATGGCCACAGTTGCATTTATCTTTCCTATTATTGCTATTAAAATTTTTAAAAATTTAATTTCCAGGGGGTTAAGTAATATTTTTTCTCGAAAGGGGACGGTAGGCCAAAAAAGTTTGGGAACCACTGTTCTATATCTATAATCCTATGATCTGCAGGTAAAAATAAATGAGAACTCTTTTGGATGGGTTATTTTTTCTTCTTAAAGTAAATAAGGGCAGTAGGGGGTACTTGGCTAGATAGAGTTCCTGGTTTGAAGTCAGAAAATGAGTCTTAAATTTTAATCTGGCCTTTGATACTATTGACAGCATGACCCTGGGGAAGTCACGTAACCCTGTTTGCCTTAGCTTCTTCATCTGCAAAATAAGCTGGATAAAGAAATAGCAAACCACCTCTAGTATCTTTGCCAAAAAAAATCCCAAATGGGGTCAAGAAAAGTCAGACATGACTGAACAACATGAATACAACACTATAATTTTGGAGAACTCAGACTCTTTGAGGCCCATTTTCCTTATTTGTAAAGAGAATGAGTTGGATTAGGTGATATTAGAAGATACTTCATACCATAATGTTCTCTTATTTAATATTACAAGTATACCACCCTTATATAGTATTCATGAATAATCCATCCAAATTATGTAAGACTAGGTGGGGAGCTTTACTTATTGGCTACTGATTTGAGTAGTATGTTGCTAAACTAACCTTGCAAATAGTTTTCCAAAGCCATTAGTGGTGCCAAAAATTCTATTTGGTCTACAAAGTTTATAGTTGGTACTGCCCACATTTTGCATACCATCTTTATTCACTCACTCTTGTTTCATTATTATCACTTAGCTAAGGAAAAATATCCATCATCCTGCAGCAAATTAAGTCAAAGTTCTCCTACAAATAAAAACTCATGAAAATAACAAAAAATTACAATTCTACAAAGAACAGGCTCTTTTTATTGTGCTCATTCATTTTCATTTTCTTTCTTTTTTCTTTTTTTGCTCATACATTTTCATTAGATACACTGGTCTAATTCCATTAATTGTATTCAATTTAATTCAACATTTGTTAAGCAGTATGGTGTAGTGGATATTTTGACTTTGGAGCCAAAAAACCCAAGTTAAGTCTCTGATACAAACAGGTTGTGTGACCCTGGGTAAGTAACTTAACCTGATAGTTCTCTGTAACCCTAAGTTACAGAGTAGGTATTAACCTACATTGGTAGAGAGAATTTTCTCATCTTAAGGTTCCCTATAATCATAGGTCCAGTCCCCATCTTTATTTTTAAGTACTTACTATGTGCACTGTACGTAGGTTTTCTTTAGCTTACATAAAATATTTCTCAAAGAGACATAATTACTGCAGAGAATGAAACCTCTACTTTCACTCTATTGGCTACAACTAACTCTATAGGCCAATACCATGACCTCAGATTTAATCTCTGTAGTTAGTCTGTATGTAAGACAGATTTATAACGGCTGTTGCAAGGGATGTGGCAATAGGAATGGTCCCACCTGGGAAATGTTACTCAAGAAACAGAGACACTGTAAAGAATTGTATTAGCTTTCACTCCTGGGCACAATTTATTAAATTCCCTTTACAAGTGTTACAAGCAATGTATAATGGATTATAAAGTTTTCCATATCTTAAAAAGCAAATAATTAGTAGTTCCCTTCTCATAAGAGAGGAGGGAAAAGGGTCACAATGGGGAGAAGGGGAAAGGAGGTTGTCTTTGACCCTTTTTTCCCTCCTTTTGGTATTTACACCTTTGTAGTTGCTGCAATGAGGGAACCTGAGATGGTGTGTGGCATGGAAGTCATCTTGTATTTCTAAGTGTTAGGAACATTTTGCAGCCTCCTCTGAAGAATTGCTCACCAACTCTAAAGTATCATAAGATGATAATCATATCATTCAACAGATAAAATGCCATAGTAAAATGTAGGCCAATTACAATTCTCTTTAGTCACCCTGAGGGGACTCATGTTTTTAAAATTTATTCCATCTTCTTACTTAACTGAACTCTCATTTTTGAAGGACAAATAACACTCACAAAGGAGTTAAATACAGAGACAAATTAACAATGCTGAGGATGTAACATGGGCTGAAAAGGCTCCCTCAGGCAAGATTTTTCTGTGGTTTACCTTTCAGAAAATGTAAGGTAGTTCAGAAATCACTGCAGAGAAAAGGCCTGGGTTTCTGCCTTGACAGGTACTAATTGTTGCCAAACATGAAGTTGTTTGTTTCTCAACTGAAATGCCACTATTTCCAATTGACATTTTCTATTTAAAAAAAAAAAAAGAATCTTTCCCCTTCAGAAGAGCCTAACAAACCATTTTTCTCAGTGCCCACCAAAGACAAAGGTAGCAGACCTAAGATTCTCTAAACTAAATATCCCTTCCAGAGGAAGAACAAAAGGTCATAGGACTTAAATACACTTAAATCAAGAAGGAACTCAGATGTCATCTAGCCCAACCTTTTCATTTCGAAGATAAGGAAAAAGGTCCAGAGAGACTGATTTCCCCAATACCATACTGGAAGTGGGAGACAGAGGTAGGGCTTTAGCCTAGATTCTCTGACTGACGAATTGGACTAGGTTATCTTGTATTCTTTCCTTTGTACCACAAATTTATGTGGATGTACTTTTTGGTGTGAATACACACATAAGCAACACTCCTCATCTAGTTGCCTATTG
>NC_058133.1:392323336-392366294 GCF_016433145.1 Gracilinanus agilis | reverse complement strand
TATCCCCCCCATCTCCTCCCCTCTCCCTCTTTTCCATTCCCTCCTTCCTCTCCCCTCCCCCAGTTTCTTCCCCTCTCCTCCCCCCACCTCCTCTCTTCTCCTCTCCCATTCCCTTCTTCTTCCTTCCCCTCTTCTAAAATTCAGAGGTTGAAATTCTTCTATTATATAAAGCTCTCCAGTAAATCCAAAGAACTCCTAAAACATTTGCAGAAGAACACATCCGAGTGTGCGCATCTACATACGTGTATACACACCTGAAATCTTTTAGAGCGCACCATTCGACGTCCATGATGGCACTCGGTCCACCATCATTAAGTCCTTACATGTGGCAGCACTACATAAGCCTTGGGTTAAAGGAAAGGAAAGAGCCGTCTCTGCCCTCGGGGTACTTACAATTTCCTAGGGACACAACATCTACCACGTTGTCTATTCCGGAAACATAGAAGATAATCTGTGAGGAAAGTCTGTGAGGAGGAGAGAGGAACCAGAAAGACTTCCAGCAGAGCCTCACTAGCTGCCGGGTGAGCGAAGACACTTCCAGGACTGAGGAACATTCGGGACCCAGGCAGGGATTCCGAAGATGGAGCGTGTGAGGAAATAGTGGGTAGGTCACTGAGGTTGGACTGTAGAGTTCGTGGCGAGGGGCAAGTGTAAAAACAGCACTGGGTTGTGAATTACTTTAAACACGCATCCTTTATAGCTGATCCTGGAGGTAATAGGGAGCCGCAGGAGTTTGTTGGAAGGAGCCGTGACTTAGGCAGACACTCCATTAAAACAAAACAAAACAAACAAAAAAAAACCCTACTTTCCAATACTGTGCATTGGTTCCGAGGCAGAAGAACGGTAAGGTCTTGACAAACAGTGATCTACCCAGCTAGGAAGAGTCTGAGACCACACTTGAACCCAAGTCCTCCCGACTCCAGGTTTGGCTGCTTACCCATTGAGCCACCTAGCTGCCCCAGTAAAACTATTTCTGAGGACTAATCATGAACTTTATGGTTTTTATGATTATGTTTTCACCTATCTTTTGTTGTTGTTTTGTTAAAATATCCCCTGGAAAATGAAGTAGAATCCATCTTTGTGCAAGTACAAAGCCCGTATATGTTTTATCTTAAAGAGTCTATATTAGGACAAATGGTCAAAGGATATAAATAGGCAGTTTTAGGTGAAGAAATCAAAACTATCAATAATCACATAAAAGTGTTCCAAATCCCTCATAATAAGAGAAATGCAAATCAAAACAACTCTGAGGTACCACCTTACACCTAGCAGACTGGCCAATATGAAAGTAAAGGAAAATAATAAATGTTGGAGGGGGTGTGGTAAAATTGGGATACTAATACACTGCTGGCAGAGTTGTGAATTGAGCTAACCGTTCTGGAGGGCAATTTAGAATTATGCCCAAAGGGCTTTAAAAGAATGCTTGCCCTTTGATGTAGCAATATCACTATTAGGTTCATACCCCAAAGATATAATAATGAAAAATGTTTGTACAAAAAATTCATAGTCTTTCATGGTGGTAAAAATTGGAAAATGAGGGGATGTTCCTCAATGGGGGAATGGCTGAACAAATTGGGGTATATGATGGTGATGGAATACTATTGTGGATTAAGGGACAATAAACTGCTCGATTTCCTTAAGTGCCAGAAAGACCTCTATGAACTGATACGGAGTGAAATGAGCAGAACCAGGAGAACATTGTACACAGAGATTGAAACATTGTGGGGCAATCATATGTTATCAACTTTGCTACTAAAAGCAATGAGGGACTTATGAGAAAGAATGCTATCCGCATTGAGAAAAAGAACTGTGGGAGTAGAATCACAGATGGAAAACATTTGACTTTTCACTTGTTTATATGGGTATTGGATGCAGAGTTTTGGTTTTTAAAAGATTACAAAAATGAATAATATGGAAATAGGTATTGGATGATAATTTATGTATAACTCAGTGGAATTGCTTGTCAGCTCTGGGAGGGGCAAGGAAAAAAGGGGAGGGAAAGAACATGAATCATGTAACCATGGAAAAATACTTAAATTTTTTTTCTTAAAAAGGGTATAATAGAAAAAAGAACTCAAACCTCCTGGCTTTCCAGGCATCCTTCCAAGTCTCCACCAAAATCCCTCCCTTCTATAAAGAAGTCTTTTCTCATTCCCCTTTACTATTAGGTTCTTCTTCTGAGATTATCTCCCATTCACCCTGTATTTCTCTTGTTTTTATGTAGTTGGCACCTTGTTTTCTACATAAGAATGTAAACAATTTGAGGACAGAGACTATTTGTGCAGCCTTCTTCTGTTAACCCAGCCCTTACCACAATACTGGCACATAGTAAGCACTTAATAAATATTTGTTGACTAGATTTGACTTGACTGTTTATTTGCTTGACATCTATAAAATAATGAAATGAAATAGTTCATATTTTATAGTCTTTTAAGGTTTATAAGCCACTTAATTCACACAACCCAGTGGGTCCTCCCCTTCCTGTCTACATTCTGTCATACCCTATTCACCTCTAATTAAAGCATTGACTGGTCCATCCATTCTTTGTAAGCCATATTTGGCCCCAGATGATGATATTGTGGCTTTGTAAGCCAAGCCTAAACAGTGAATGTGTAGTGGAAGCAGGAACTTTTATGAGAACACCGAGTACTTGAGATGGGGAACTATTTCTCATCATGAAATGACTCAAGAGTCAGGTAGAAAGAAAAACAAAAACAATTCCATCAGGACAATGACAATTGTATGAGAGTGCCAACCTTTAATATAACTTTGGTTCAAAAGGGAAAGAACAAATTTTCCTCTTCTTTTTTTCCAACAACACTTACCTTTTGTCTTAAAATCAATACTAAGTATCAGTTCCAAGGGTAAAAGTAGGCAATTGGGGTTAAGTGACTTGTCCAGAGACACACAGCTAAAGCAATATTTGAATTCAGGACTTTTTGTCTTTCAGATCTGGCTCCCTAGCTGTCCCTAAGAATAAATTTTCTGAAACAAACCCAAGTTTCAGGAGGAATGGGTGAATTCTCTCAATAGCACTGGTTTCTCTAAAATCATTTAATTTCTTACCTTTCATTTCTAGGTCAACAAACTCTTGGCTCTCTTTCCGTGCCCAAGATCATTTTCATCACTCACTTGTTTGAACCAGGCTATGTCCACTCTTCTGAAAGAGGCCTCATTCCCTTTTTGGCTAAATCTCAGAAATGGTAGGGTCAACTTAACAAAGGAAAAAGTGATAGCCAATGTGAAAAGAAGAGAGAAAATGGGAGGGAAAGAGAAAAAATATTTCCTACTTTCCCAAGATTTTACCTTTCTCCTAGCAATCACCACTCTTCCTCTCCTTAAGACCTTAGTTCTTTTCATTTGACCTGGATGCCCTAAGTGGCCAATAGTTGACCCAAGACTCTCCTCCTTTAATAGTGCCTACTTTATTAGTGAATTAATCAATTAATTTAAAAAAATTAAGCACCTAAAATGTGCCAAGCTCTGTGCATGGTACTAGGACTGCAAAGGAAAAAAGCAAGGAATCATCCACTAAGAGCCTACTATGTGCCAAGCATTGTATCAAGTGCTTGATTATCTCATTTGATCCTCACAACAACCCTGGGAGGTAAGTGCTTTCATTATTCCCATTTTATAGTTGAGGAAACTGAGGCATACAGAAATTAAGTGATTTGCCAGGGTTACATAACTAGAACTCAGGTCTTCCTGCCTCCAGACCCAATTCTCTTTCCACTACCTTATTTATCTGTTCCAAAAATGAAACTGTTCAGTTTTAAGGATTTATATTCTACCAGGGATGCAACATGCATACACATAACATATCCACCTACACATATAATATGTTTAATGTTTGATTTATATGTATATATCAATATATCTAAAATCTTATATATATATATATAAAAGATACAAATATATACAGGAGGCAGCTAGTTGGCACAATAGATAGAGGTCTAAGTTTTTCTGAAATCCTCCTGCTCATTATTTCTTTTTTTTTAACATTTATTAATATTAATTTTTAACATGGTTACATGATTCATGAGCCTACTTTCCCCTTCACCGCCCGCACTCCCCCAACCCATGGTCGATGCACATTTCCATGCAAATTTCCACTGGTTTTAACATGTGTCATTGATCAAGACCTGTTTCCAAATTGTTGATAGTTGCATTGGTGTGGTAGTTTTGACTCTACATCCCCAATCATGTCCACCTCAATCAACCCATGTGTTCAAGCAGTTGTTTTTCTTCTATGTTTCCTCTCCTGCAGTTCTTCCTCTGAATGTGGGTAGCGTTCTTTACCATAAGTTCCTCAGAACTGTCCTGTGTCATTGCATTGCTGCTGGTACAGAAGTCCATTACATTCAATTTTACCACAGTATATCAGTCTCTGTGTACAGTGTTCTTCTGGTTCTGCATCTTTCGCTCTGCATCAATTCCTGGAGGTCTTTTCAGTTCACATGGAATTCCTCCAGTTTATTATTCCTTTGAGCACAATAGTATTCCATCACCAACATATACCACAATTTGTTCAGCCATTCCCCAATTGAAGGACATACCCTCCTTTTCCAGTTCTTTGCCACCACAAAAAGCACAGCTATAAATATTTTCGCACAAGTCTGTTTATCTATGATCTCTTTGGGGTACAAACCCAACAATGGTATGGCTGGATCAAAGGGCAGGCATTCTTTTATAGCCCTTTGAGCATAGTTCCAAATTGCCAGCCAGAATGGTTGGATCAGTTCACAACTCCACCAGCAATGCATCAATGTCCCAATTTTGCCACATCCCCTCCAGCATTCATTACTCTCCCCTTCTTACATTTTAGCCAATCTGCTAGGTGTGAGGTGATACTTCAGAGTTGTTTTGATTTGCATTTCTCTAATTATTAGAGATTTAGAACACTTTCTCATGTGCTTATTGATAATTTTGATTTCTTTACCTGAAAATTGCCTATTCATGTCTCTTGCCCATTTATCAATTGGGGAATGGCTTGATTTTTTTATATAACTGATTTAACCCCTTGCATATTTGAGTAATTAGACACCTGTCAGAGTTTTTTGTTATAAAGATTTTTTCACAATTTGTTGTTTCCCATCTGATTTTGGCTGCATTGTTTTTGTTTGTACAAAAGCTTTTTAGTTTAATATAATCAAAACCATTTAATTTACATTGTGTAATTTTCTCTAACTCTTTCTTGGTTTTAAAATCTTTCCTTTCCCAGAGATCTGACAAGTATACTATTCTGTGTTCACTTAACTTATTTATAGTTTCCCTCTTTATATTCAAGTCATTCACCCATTCTGAATTTATCTTGGTGTAGGGTGTGAGATGTTGATCTAAACATAATCTCTCCCATATTGTTTTCCAAATTTCCCAGGAGTTTTTGTCAAATAGTGGATTCATGTCCCAAAAGTTGGGCTCTTTGGGTTTATCATACACTGTCTTGCTGATGTCATTAACCCCAAGTCTATTCCACTGATCCTCCCTTCTGTCTCTTAGCCAGTACCATACCATTTTGATGACTGCTGCTTTATAGTATAGTTTAATATCTGGTACTGCTAGGCCCCCTTCCTTCACATTTTTTTTCATTATTTCCCTTGATATTCTTGATCTTTTGTTATTCCAAATGAAATTTGTTATAGTTTTTCCTAATTCAGTAAAGAAGTTTTTTGGTAGTTTGATACGTATGGCGCTAAATAGGTAAATTAATTTGGGTAGAATGGTCATTTTTATTATGTTAGCTCGTCCTACCTATGAGCAATCAATGTTTTTCCAATTGTTTAGATCTAATTTTATTTTTTTGGAAAGTGTTTTGTAGTTGTCTTCATATAATTGCTGTGTTTGTTTTGGTAGATAGATTCCTAAGTATTTTATATTGTCTAGGGTGATTTTAAATTGTGTTTCTCTTTCTACCTCTTGCTGCTGTGATGTGTTGGAAATATATAGGTATGCTGATGATTTATATGCATTTATTTTGTATCCTGCAACTTTGCTAAAGTTGTTGATTATTTCTACAAGCTTCTTAGTTGATTCTCTAGGATTTTTTAAGTAGACCATCATATCATCTGCAAAGAGTGATAGCTTAGTCTCCTCATTGCCTATTTTGATACCTTCAATTTCTTTTTCTTCTCTAATTGCAACTGCTAGTGTTTCTAGTACTATGTTGAATAATATAGGTGATAATGGGCATCCTTGTTTCATTCCTGATCTTATTGGGAAGGCTTCTAATTTATCCCCATTGCATATGATGCTTGTTGATGGTTTTAGGTATATACTGTTTATTATTTTTAGGAACGGTCCTTCTATTCTTATACTTTTCAGTGTTTTCTATAGGAATGGATGCTGTATTTTTGTCAAAGGTTTTTTCATCATCTATTGAGATAATCATGTGATTTTTATTTGTTAGATTGTTGATATGGTCAATTGTGTGGATGGTTTTCTTAATGTTGAACCATCCTTGCATTCCTGGTATAAATCCCACCTGATCATGGTGGATGATCCTCTTGATTACTTGCTGGAGTCTCTTTGCCTAGTATTCTATTTAAGATTTTTGCGTCTATGTCCATTAGGGAGATTGGTCTGTAGATTTCTTTCTCTGTTTTTGATCTACCTGGCTTTGGAATCAGTACCATATTTGTGTCATAAAAGGAATTTGGTAGGACTCCTTCTTTGCTTATTTTAACAAATAATTTGTATAGTATTGGGATTAGTTGCTCTTTGAATATCTGATAGAATTCACTTGTGAATCCATCAGGCCCTGGGAATTTTTTCTTAGGGAGTTCTTTGATGGCTTGTTCAATTTCTTTTTCTGATATGGGATTATTTAGGTATTCTATTTCTTCTGCTGTTAATGTAGGCAATTTATATTTTTGAAAATATACATCCATATCTCCCAGATTGTTATATTTATTGCCATATAATTGGGCAAAATAGTTTTTAATGATTGCATTAATTTCCCCTTCATTAGAGGCGAGGTTTCCCTTTTCATCTTTGATATTGTCAATTTGGTTTTCTTCTTTCCTTTTTTTTATTAGATTGACCAGTACTTTGTCTATTTTATTGTTTTTTCAAAATACCAGCTTCTAGTCTTATTTATTAATTCAATAGTTCTTTTACTTTAGATTTTATTTATTTCTCCCTTGATTTTTAGTATTTCTAATTTAGTTTTCATCTGGGGATTTTTAATTTGCTCGCTTTCTAGTTTTTTAAGTCGCATGCCCAATTCATTAATCTCTGCCCTCCCTAATTTGTTAGTATATGCACTCAAGGATATAAACTTCCCCCTGAGTACTGCCTTGGCTGCATCCCACAGAGTTTGGTAGGATGTCTCATCGTTGTCATTCTCTTCAATGAAATTGTTAATTGTTTCTATGATTTCTTCTTTGGCTAGCTGGTTTTGGAGAATCATATCATTTAATTTCCAATTAGTTTTTGATTTTCCTGTCCAGGTGCCCTTACTAATTATTATTTTTATTGCATTATGATCTGAGAAGGTTACATTTATTATTTCTGCTCTTTTGGATTTGTTTGCAATATTTCTATGCCCTATTACATGGTCAATCTTTGTGAATGTACCATGTGCAGCTGAAAAGAAGGTGTATTCTTTTTGTCCCTATTTATTTTTCTCCACATATCAATTAAATCTAATTTTTCTAGGACTTTATCCATCTCTCTTACCTCTTTCTTATTTATTTTTTGGTTTGATTTATCTAGATCTGAAAGAGGAATATTTAGATCTCCCACTATTATGGCTTTACTATCTATTTCTTTCTTGAGCTCTGACAGTTTCTCCTTTATGAATTTGGATGTTATCTTGGTGCATATATATTGAGCAGTGTTATTTCCTCATTGTCTATACTGCCTTTAATCAGGATGTAATGACCTTCCCTGTCTTTTTTAATCATATCTATTTTTACTTTGGCTTTGTCAGAAATCATAATCACTACTCCTGCCTTCTTTTTCTCATTTGACGCCCAAAAGATTTTGCTCAAGCCCTTAACCTTAAACTTGTGTATGTCCACCCGCCTCATATGTGTTTCTTGTAGACAACATATGGCAGGATTTTGGTTTCTGATCCACTCTACTTTTTGCTTCCGTTTTATGAGCGAGTTCATCCCAATCACATTAAGAGTTGTAATTAGGGGGCAGCTGGGTAGCTCAGTGGAGTGAGAGTCAGGCCTAGAGACAGGAGGTCCTAGGTTCAAACTCAGCCTCAGCCACTTCCCAGCTGTGTGACCCTGGGCAAGTCACTTGACCCCCATTGCCCACCCTTACCACTCTTCCACCTATGAGACAATACACCAAGGTACAAGGGTTAAAAAAAAAAAAAGAGTTGTAATTATCAGTTGTGCATTCACTGACAATTTGGTATCCTCCCCTACTTCTACCCCTTCTTCTTACACTATTTCCTTTTAAACCAGTGGTTTGGTTTAAGCCGGTAACCCTTATCCCTTCCCTTGATTAATTTCCCTTTCTACCCCCTCCCTTATTATTCCCCTCTTTTTATTTTTAAAGGCCTAATGAATTCCCTCCCCCTTCTTCTCCTCTCCCTTTTTTGACCTTCCCACTCCCCTCTTCTCCTTGGTTTATCCCTTCTGACTTTCTCAGTAGAGTTAAATAGAGTTTTATATCCCAATGGATATAGCTATTCTTCCCTCTCAGGGTTAATTACACTGAGAGTAAGGTTTAAATATTACTTCTTAATGCTCTCTTCCTCTCCTTCTTATAATAGTATTTGTCCCCTCTCCTTCCCATGCCCTCTTTGTGTGTAATAGAATATCCTATTTTTCTAATTCATTCAAGTTTCTCTTGGTGTCCCCTACTATTCATCCCCCTCTTTCCCACCCCCCCATATCATCTTAGACCATTTAGTATTCCAACCTCTCCCTATGAATTATTCTTCTGATTACTATAATAGTGAATACTATAATAGTAAATAGAGTTCACTAGAGAGAATTATACATAGTATTTCTACACATAGGAATACCAATAATTAGATCATATTGAAGCCCTTAAAGAGTCAAATTTTAAAAAAAAATATGAGTTTTCTTTCTTTCCTCTCTGTTTCTTATTTACCTTTTCATGTTTATCTTGATTTTTGTGGTTGGATATCGAACTTTCCATTTAGTCCTGTACTTTTCTGTGCAAATACTTGGAAATATTCTATCTTATTGAATGCCCAAATTTTCTCCTGGAAATATATAGTCAGTTTGGATGGGTAGGTGATCTGTGGTTGAAGACCCAGTTCTCTTGCCTTTCTGAATATCATATTCCAAGCCTTGAGGTCTTTTAGTGTGGATGCTGGCAGATCCTGTGTGATCCTGATTGGTGCTCCTTGATATTTGAATTGTCTTTTTCTGGCTTCTTGTAACATTTTTATTTTACTTGGAAGCTCTTGAATTTGGCTGTTATATTCCTGGGGGTTATCTTTTCAGGGTCTAGTGTAGGGGGTGATCTATGGATCCTTTCAATGTCTATATTACCCTCTTGTTGTAGAACTTCAGGGCAATTTTGCTAAATAATTTCTTTTAGTATGGAGTTCAAGTTTCTATTAATTTCTGCTTTTTCAGGAATACCAATGATTCTCAGATTGTCTCTTCTAGACCTGTTTTCTTGGTCTGTCACTTTCTCATTGAGATATTTCATGTTTCCTTCTATTTTATCAGTCTTTTGACTTTGTTTTATTTGTTGTTGCTGTCTTGAGAGATCATTAGCTTCTAATTGCTCAATTCTAGTCTTTAAGGGACTGGTTTTCGGCTATAATCTTTTGGTTTTCCTTTTCAATCTGGTCATTTCTGGTGTTCAATTTGCTTATCAGTTCATTTGATTTCTGAGCCTCACTTTCCAATTGCAAAATTCTGCTTTTTAAACTGTTATTTTCTTGCCAGATCTCTTCCATCTTTCTCATCATCTCAGATTTGAACTCTTCAATAGCTTGTGACCAGTTTTCATTATTTTGGGAAGGTTTGGATATGATTACTTGTTTGTTCTCCTCTGCTATTTGCTCTGTTGTCTGGATTTTCTCTGTGTAAAAGTTGTCAAGTGTTACAGATTTCTTTTGATGATCTTTCTCTTCTGGGATTCCTAATTTTGGCTTGCCATTTTTAGCCCTGCGCCTTCTTAGCTTTATCCTCACACTCAGGGTCTGTCTGAGGTCTCTAGGCTCTCGATGTCTCATGTCTCATTGTTCTCAGGGTCAAGCCTCCTGGTGGTCCCCAGCCTGCCCTTCTGCCTGAGGCTCCTTCAACAGTCTCAGGGTGCTGCTTCCACAGCCATGTGCCTGTCTGCACAGGGTCCCCATTAGAAGTCAAAGCCTGCTCTCAAGATTCTTGTCCACACCTACATCAATGCCTTCACCCGCGCCTGCACTCAAGGTCTGTGTTCAAAGTCTGTGTGCATTCTTTAGCCTCTTGGGGTCCTAAGTCTTGCTGCTCTCAGGAGCAGGTCCTGGATCTGCCAATGATTTAATGGGTGCCCCAAACCTGCTTTAACTCTTGTATGCTGGCCTTGGCACTGTATGTGGTGTTGGGTGTGGGAGAGGTTTGCTCAGCTCGCACTCTAGTAAGAGCTGTTTCACCCCTTTATAGCATGGAAATGCCCCAATTCCACGTACCTTCAATGTTGCGCCCCGTTGTGGGGTCCCTTTGCTCCTCTGGATTTGTTTTTATGTCCCCTTGAGGAGTCCTATATGCTTCGGTTAGGAGAGGTTAAGCAGCTGCTTTTTACTCTGCTGCCATCTTAACCCGGAACCACCCAGCCTTATCTCATTATTTCTTATAGTCTAGCAATATTCCATTATAATCATATACCACAACTTTTTTAGCCATTCTCCAACCAGTGGATACCTCCTTAGTTTCTAATTATTTTACAATACAATAAGAGGTGCTACAAATATTTTTGTACAGATAGGTCCTTCTCCTTACCCTTTTTTAAAATCTCTTTGAGACAGTGTAGTAGCACTACTAGATCAAAAGGTAGGCACAATAATATAGTCCTTTGAGCATAGTTCAAAATTGCTCTCATTCCAAATGGTTGGGATCAGTTAAAAACTCTAACAACAATGCATTAGTGTCCCAGTTAATGCTGAAAATATTGGGGGCAGCTGGGTTGCTCAGTGAATCTAGAGCTAGGTCTATAGATGGAAGGTTCTGGGTTCAAATGTGACCCTGGACAAATCACTTAATCTCTATATGCCTCAGTTTCCTCATCTGTGAAAAAAATGAGCTGGAGAAGGAAATAACAAACCACTCTAGTTTCTCTGCCAAGAAAACCCCAAATGTGCTAACAAAACATCAGACAGGACTAAAACAACTGAACAAGAACCACAAAAACATTATACATATATATATATACATATAAATATATATTATAATATTATACATATATATAAAGCAGTGATGGGCAAACTACAGCTTGTGGGCCAGATGTGGCCCCCTGAAATGTTCTATCCCGCTGCGTGACATGATTCCTAATATGATGAACACAATAAGTAGGATACAATACAATGAAACTTTGAAAGTGTTGCCTTAGAAACAGACTGACAGATGAACATTTCCTTTCCTTTGGCCCCCTCTTTAAAAAGTTTGCCCACCACTGATATAAAGTATTAAGTAATTAATTCACTGCTTATTGCTAATATTGCATAGAAGCAATAAGTGATGCAGTGGATAGATTGCTGGGCTTGGAATCAAGAAGACTTGAATTTCAATCTGTCCTTAGAAATTTTATAACTTTATGATCCTGGACAAGTCATTTTACCTCTGAATGCATCAGTTTCCTTTATTGAAAAATAGGGGTAATAAAAAAAATATTTGCTTCCCAGGGTTGTGAGGATCAAATGAGATAATATTTATAAAGAGCTTTGCTTAATATCCAGCACATTAATAGATATAGTACTTAATAAATGCTTATACTTTCCTCTACCCTCCAACCCTTGTTCTTATATAGCTAGACATATGTAACGATTAAAAATGATAAAGGCTGATATTATGAGGAAAACTAATATTTTATTTAGGCCCATGTTGGTAGAATAAAATCGACCACGCGCCTGTAAAAAATTCAAATTGCCACCTCAGCCATTTTGTTCCATACCTTCCCTATTCCTCTTTGTCCCAGGGAGCGCGCTCAGGTAGCAAAGAGGAAGTCAAACCCGATTTCCCAATATTTAAAGCCAGGCTTTACCTTGAAGATGTCATCCAAAACAGGAAACCTGTTGGACCATGGAAAATGTAGTTTCAAAGTCCCCCACACGTCCACAGGAAGTTGTCATATATCTACTTGAGGCTTAATACTTCTAAATAGTACCCCAGAAATTCTAAATAACACACATACAGTTTAAAAGAGATTTGTGGTAGATTCAAACCTATCTCTTACCACTGGAATTATCTTATTTATATTGGAATTATTTTTCAAGGGTGAGGGCAAATATATTTTATGAAATCACTGATTCTTAGTATCTTAGAAGAAAATGTAGGAACTCATTCGTTCAGTCTTTTACTTAACTCAGACAACTTGGCTACGAAACCCTTGGGAGGTGGTTGAACATCATATTCCCCTTGCTTAGATGCTTACTTTTTACATATCAGCCTAGATCTATGAACCTGTCGGGCCATCAATATCAGTGTTTCCTTCAATGTTTCAAATGTCAGCACGACCACACCATCTAATCTTATGTGAGTCTTGTTTACATCTTCCCATAAATGCTTTATAGAGAACTTGTTGAGAGACTTTCTCTAAATCTCTTAACATTATGTGGATGTCAATGGGTTCTCCTTTGGTTATTCTTTCCTTTTCCTACATGACCAAACTAGTACTTTTCTTGGCAAACCATTCCTTAATAATATCTTTTAAACTATTTCATATATATGGTTCTATTTTGGTGTGGCATATTATAGCCTACTCTTAGGGGGACTTTCTCTTTTAATTTTTTAGAGACTGATATTCCATGCTTTCATCCATCTCCAGAACTAAAAGGATGTTGATATTAAGAAGATGGGTCTTTGTTTCTGTGAGGAATTTGGGGTCATTCAGTGAACTGCACAATTTTCTAAATTTGCCCCAACCTGTTCACCTCTTATTTAATCATTTAATTCTGGTTCTAGTTCATTATTCATCTTTTGGGATTAAAATGATCTCGAGATTGATTTTGGGGTAAGAATATAAGTTTATTGATTATATATCAGGTTTATTGGTTAGGCCAGCATGATAACTAGTAAAGTGATATAGGTCTCCATGGCCTCTTGGCTTATGAGGTTCTGAATTGTTCTAAGGCTTGATGCAAATGCTATAAAGTTGTCAGAAAACTGGGGAATCGGGGCCTCAACATCTTAAGGAGTCTTTCTTTGACTTGATGTTTGTGCTGGACATCATTCATAACAGTAAACTCCTTTGACAAATAAATTTCTCTCAGTTTTAAGTCTTACTTGAAATTTGTAATTATAGGGTTGTCAAATAAAGCACTCTCTGTCCTTTTATCTTTCAAGGAATCTAGTTTTATTCTGACATTTGTGTGGGTGACATCATGTCAGAGGAGAATATTTAAGGCAATGTTTTGCTCTACCAAATAAATGCTTTTTGAAGTCAACAAATAGTAGCACACCGAGATCTGATATTCTCTTGTACCATTCAATCAGTTATGGACTATAAAAATGCTATCTGCTGTAAAATACTACTTGCAAAAGTCTTCCTTTTCCTTTCTCTTGCCTTTAAGAATGCTCTTAATATATGTGATAATTACTCTCATAAAGATTTTGAAGGAATTGGAAAATAGGGATGTGGATGAATAGCTATGAATGTTTTTTCTATCATTTTTGGTTGTAATTATGTCTATGATGTTTTGAAAGCATTTGGGTTGCTCTCTTTCTGGTATGTTAATAATCACTCCAATATTTCAAAATTATGTCACTTGTAGCACATACTTCCTCTGCATTTACTTGCTGTAGGCCATGCTTATATTTTCATCTTTGCTTTTTTTTTTTTTTTAAGTACCATCTCTACTTTCACTTCCAGCATATTGGGACTATAGTGTTAGTAACCAAATCTGGTGACTGTATTTTCTTTAATGTAAATTAGGGGTCAGTAAATTACAGTCTCAGAACCAGAGCCTAGAGCTATTTTTGAATGTCCTGGAAACTAATAATTTATTTTTACATTTTAAAATAAAATAAAACTTTATTTAAAAATATTTTGAAAAATTATGCTTCTTTAGCCTATAAATCATAGTTTCTCCACTTCTGATATAGAGAATTAATTGTTATAATAATCTTACTGTGCATTTTCCATTTTGAAAAATCTATTTTCTGCCTTCTTGCTTTTTTCCTCAGTATCTGGGGAAGATTTAGCTTAATTAGGATCTCTTGTTAAAGTTTTTTAAACTTTTTTCCCTCTCTATGGTTTCCCAAAGTGATTTGAGAAGATATTCTCAGAATCTTTTACCATTTATGTCTATAAGATTTTAGTAATAAGTTTCTATTCTACATCATTGCTATTTTTGTTGTCATCTCTCTTGACTTGATAAGCAGATTTAGTGTTTACTGGATAAAATAGTTTATATATTCTTTTGCTCTCAACGTGACAAATAATTTACATTGGCTAAAATTTATTAGGCAATAGTCTTGGGTGATTTGCAACTTGAATTATCTATATCTACATCTATTCTTTCATCCATCCTATTTTTTTTCACTCAGTAACTTATTTAAATAAGTCAGGTCAGCATTGTTGTATTTGTACGGTACATCTTTTCATTTTTACTCTTTTTTATTTGGGATTGATTTCTTAAAACCCTTACCTTCTGTCTTAAAATCAATACTGTGTGTTGATTCCAAGACAAAAGAGTGAGAAGGGCTTGACAATGAGAGTTAAGTGACTTGCTCAAGGTCACACAGGAAGTATGTGAGGCCAGATATGAACCCAGGACCTCCCTTCTCTGAGCCTGACTGATCTTGTTTCTTCCTTGTTGCCCCTGCCTACCACACATTCAGGTTCTCTCTTCTTGGTTTTCCCACAGAAATTCCAATGAAGTCCTATAGCACCTTATTCATACCTGTCTGTTGGTTTTATATACCACTTACAGTTACATGTTATTTCCCACAATAAATTATGTCATTTATAAGAATAAATAGAGCCAATACCCAAATGTTAGGGATAGAGCGGGAGAGAGAGTCTATGAGGGGTGACTCTCTTCTAGCTCTCCCCTCCCACCTAATATACACTGCCGAGACTTTGAGGGGGCGTCACCCCAAAACTGGGTGACCTGTATGGATGTGCCGTCATACAGGATTTGGGGGTGAGGCTTCCCTATAAGAGGAGGTATGTGGTACCCCAATCTGATTCTGAATGAGGGTGGGGTTCACACAAGCCTCCCCTGAGGTCAGTCAACTTAACAGCGGGTGGTCTGGCTCCAAAATGGAGGCAGCGAGACCAAGCTGTGATTCCCCTCCCCCTTGTCTCTCAGGCACTCTGAAACACTATCTGACTAATGAATATTTTTTTATTAATATCAATATAGGGATTGGGGAAAGGGGTGAAGGGCAGAGGGATTTTGGGGTGCCCTTTTCTCTATTTCTATGGGGTCCGTCACTCGGGTGGGAACCTTTGGCGTTCCCCCTCCTAGGTGTCTCCCCCCTTGTCCCTTTTCCTTCTGTTTCTATTTCTATTCTTTTATAGAAAAGGATATATAGTATAGAATTGCGAGTCAGACCGGAAAGGGTCTCAGCAAGGTTGGGCAATGGGAGAAGGAGCCCAAGAGATTGCTCCCAAAATGGAGTCCCAAACTTAGCTGACTCAGTGGTTGAAGTCTTGCTGGGTGAGAAGCGATGGGATGCCTTTGACCAGGGAATCGGGGTTTCACTGTCCAAAGAAAGATCCTCAGGAAGCCCTCAGGACTGGATTTGAGCTGGGATGTTCTCCTCCTCCCTCTCTCAGTCCTCCACCCGAAGTCCTTCCTTCTCCTTCCTCCTCTGGAGAATTCCCCCAGAATCCTCTCTGGTCTTAATTGTCAGCAACTGTCACCAATGGCCTTCTTCTGGCTCTTCTTGTCCCATCCCCCATCCTTACACAGTCAAGCCTCAGGGCTTCCCAGTGGAAGAAATACCACAATGGCCCTCCTTCAATCTTTCATACAGGTACTTTTTTTTAACAAGAGCTCATGAAAAAGCTATGTGGGAAGCTATGTTGATTTTTACCCCCAATTTTCTTCTTTTTTGGGGGGGAATAATATATAATAAAATTTTCAGAATTTTATCTTGGAGTGCCATTTATTGTTTCTTTCTTTTATCATCTTTCATCATGGGCTGCATCTATATTTGCTATGAAATTTGAGAAATTTAATTTTCCTAACATCTAGGTTTTAAGATCCCAAAGTTCTCTAAGATGACAGGGCAACTTTCTACATTTCTCATTTTTTAGTCTCAGTGGTGATAAAAGCAACCAAAGGAAAAATTGCTATAAGGCAAGATGAAATCAAGCCAAAGGCTTAATTTCAAGGCTGAAGTCTTCCTATCCCTAGTCTAGACTTTTTCCAAAAAATATTCATTCCATACTATTCTTTTTCATTTTTTTCAAATAGAGGTAATGATCCAGCCCGAACTCCCGATATCCAAATATAGTGAAATCTGAAAAATAAATAAAATGTTATCAAAAACAGACAGTGCCAATTCATCCAAGAAATCATTCATTATGACTGAGTTGGATTTATACCAGTGCAACATTAGGAAAATAATCAATATTATTAATCACATTAAACAGAATATTATAAACCACGTGATTATCTTAATTGTTGTAGAAACATGAAAAACTCTGTTTTCTATTTTGTATACATAATACCAGATGATGGGTTTCATTGATCTTTGAGTACTGAATTTGCTGAATGAACAAGACATTTGTGAATTATGTAGAAGACAGATTTCCACTGTTCTTCTCTAGCGACTCATTCATTTTAGAGGAAAGACCTTTTTCCCACCCTTAGCCGTCTCCCTGAATACTCACAGTGTACTATCATTTGAACTTGTTTAATAGGAACAGAGAGTAGCCATATAAATACACTAATCCTAAATGTTAGCCTTGAGGCTAACCTTGATGTCCTGTCTAATGTAATGCCCCAAAGATGAGACAAACAAGAGCAAATATTTAATGGTCTGAAAAACACCGTAAAAAAGCCAGCTGTGTCACTGCAGATAATGTCTCCCTGTGGTAAGGGTGATGAAAGAGGATCTTACATGGGTGGTGACTTATATTTAGTCTGAGAGAGCTGTTTATTTGCTAGAGCATAATAGCATATCATTGAGATACTTTTGTAGTCAAAAAGAGTTTCCTTCTCCCCCCCCCCCCCCCCCGTTAAATCAACAAGATCAATTTTGTATTTATCAAGCTATAATATTTATATGATTGGCTGAATCCAGGCAGCTACTCTATGAGATCTCTCCTGAAATCTCTCCCGGTTGATTCTTATATAGTTCAATATGAGGGACATCATGGAGTAGTAGAGAGAAGACTGCTCTTGGAGACAGGAAGAGCTGGGTTCAGATTCTGTCTTTGACACATATTGAACCAATGAGGCAAACCACTTAAACCTCTTATTGCTAGAGGCAAGGAAAAGAAAAGGCTTTTGGTACAGAGCAGATGCCTATTTCTTTTTGGGGTAGGTGTGGAGGATATTCTTACTTGGAACTCCCTACATTCATTTATAGACTTTATTTAAAAAAAAAAGAAAAAGATTTAATATCTTTTTGTGACCCTGAGTAGAGAGATCTTGTAAGACAAGCAACTATAGCCCTGACTTGGAAATCACCTACTTCAATGTGTAACAGAATGCATGTGAAAGAATACTGGAAGGAGTAGCTACATGTAGTTCAGTAGATGGAGAGCCAGGCCTGAAAACAGGAAATCCTGGATTCAAATTTGACTTCAGATATGTTGTAGCTGTGTGACCTTGGGCAAGCCACTTAACCCTCATTGCCTAGCCCATACCACTCTTCTGCCTTATAATTAATATACAGTAGTAATTCTAAAGTGGAAGGTAAAGAGAAAGAAAGGAAGAGAAAGAAAGGAAGGAAGGAAGGAAGGGAGGAAGGAAGGAAGGGAGGAAGGAAGGAAGGAAGGAAGGAAGGAAAAGGAAGGGAGGGAGGGAGGGAGGGAGGAAACACCTGGTAGTCAAACAAAATACATTTCTACATTTTATGCATAATTATTTTCATGTTGTCTCCCTGATTAGATTGTGAATTCCTTAGAAGTAAGAAACTCTCTTTTCGCTTTTTTGTATCCCTAGCACTTAACACACAGTTCCTGGCACATAGTTGGGACTTAATAAATGCTTCTTGAGTAACCAATCAGTCAAGTCTAAAAATATGTGTTTTGTTCTATGTATTTGTCTCTACTATTCTGTCAGGTAGTAGGTAGCATTCTTCATCACTGGTCCTATAGAATCGCAGCTGATTATGTTAATCAAGTCTTAATTGAAAATGAATTTAATTTAAATTTTAAAATACAGAATGCTGGACTTGGAATCTGAGGCTCTATCAGTTACTAGCTATGTGACCTTTGGCACATGAACCTCTGTTTCACGTTGCTCATCCATAAAATAGAAATGATAAGATTTGCATTTACCTACCATGTACCCTACAGTTATTGTGAGGATCAAATGAGATACTACTCTATGTTGTGTTTGGTAACCATAACTCCCGTTATAAATGGAAGCTCTTATTATTCCCAAATCTTTTGCTGACTTGTCATAAAACCTTAATCTCTTAGTCTGTTGATTTACCTGCAGAATAAAAGTAATAATCTTTTTTCCACCTGCTGATGGCTTGTTCAGAGCAGTGAGGATTTGAGTTAAGCTCTCTTAGATTTTCTAATGAAAACTATAAAACCCAACTATGATTAAGGAGAAAAGTAAAGGGACAAGCCTTTCACAAGCAGAAGATATTTCAGGCATAGGCAGACTTAACTTCCTGCATCCCTGTTATTAAATCAAGACTGGAATCCAATAGAATGCAGAGTGGGCAGGATGATTGCCTTCACCCTGTCTGCAATGAGGGCTTTTCTTTAATTAGCCCTTGGTCTGGAAGTGGTAGAGATGAAATAATCACTCTTGACATTATGTGTGTACACACGGCGGAGGATGGGACTAGATCTGGGACCTCATTGATCTAAAGAACTCCATTGGAAGGAAACTCCATTTATTCAGACCTGCACCTACAGAGCAACTAAAGTGTAGAAAGTTGCAGGGGGGCTTAGACAACTTGCCTATAATCAGTGTGTCTGAAGCTTCACTTGAACCCAATTCTTCCTGACTCCAAGGAGGGCTCTCCATCCATCAGGTTACCTTTTTCTGCCTGTTTGCTTCTATTTGGATCTCTCTGTTTCTGTCTCTGCCTCTATCTCTATCTCTGACACATACACCCATTCATACAATATAGACAGGACAGGATTTATTCAGTGGAGGAAACTTTCCTTTCAAATGCAGATTGGTACCTACTCTACAGCAGAGAGCAGCTAGAAGGCTTAGTGGATAGAGAGATGCCTTGAGTCAGGAAGGCCTGAGTTCAAATCTTAATTCAGGCACTTACTAGCTGGGTAAGTTTGAACAAGACACTTAGCCCTTTTGGCTTGAGTTTCCTCATCTTTAAAATGAGCTAGAAAAGGAAATGGCAAACCATTTCAGTATTTCTGCCAAGAAAACCCCAATTGGGCAATCAGAGTCCACACAACTGAAAGCAACTAAACAATAATATCTACTTTACAATTTATAGTCTTAGAGTATGCCTTAGGGCAGTGATGGGCAAACTCTTTAAAGGGGGGGCCAAAGGAAAGGAAATGCTCATCTGTCAGTCTGTTTCCAAGGCAACTCTTTCAAAGTTTCATTGTATTGTATCCTATTCATTGTATTCACCAGATTAGGAATAATGTTGCAGGGCTGGATAGAACATTTCAGGGGGCCCACATGTAGTTTACTGCCTTAGGGGCATGAGCTCACTATCCATTAGGCCTGCCACTCACACCAAATATACAGATACATAATGTGTTCCCATACTCTTAGTTTAGTTGTTTTTTTTTTTTTTTTCAGACTCCTAGTTCTATCAGTTCCAAGGCAGAAGAGCAGTAGCGGGTAGGCAATGGGGCTTAAGTGTTGCCCACAGTCATTCAGCTAGGAATTATCTGAGGCCAGTCTTGAACCCAGGACTTCCCCTTATCTAGGCCTGGCTCTCCATCCACAGGTACTCCAGATGGCTGCCGCGTGGCTGCCATTTACTTTAGTTTTAACTTATTGCTGTATACATTCATATATATTGTGAGATGGATAAAGTTCAGTCAAATTAGCATTTATTAAGAATTTATGGGAAGATGGCAGATGTTTCCTAGTTGTGGGCAAGCCACTTAGCCCAATCTTCTGCCTTGGATCAAATACATAGTATTGCTTCTAAGACAGAAGGTAAGGGTTTAAAAAAATTATTGGAAGTCCCAGTGATTCAGTGTGACTTCCCAGATTAAAATCCCAAGGCTAAGACTTTGTAATATTCTCAATTATAATCTCCTTGCATCAATTAAAGACCCATTATTATAACTAAAAAAACAGAACCAAAAACAAAACCCTACTATGTACTAGGCACTGAGCTTATACAAATATCTGTGTGTGTGTGTGTGTGTGTATATATATATATATATATATATATACTAATTAAATAATACATACTATCGAATATAGTTATATATCACATATATAATTATAATATAGAACATATGACTAATATATATTAATTTAGTAATATGGTATTAATATGATATTATATACTAATTGATATAACAATATATATTAATTAATGTTTATATAGCACTTACTATGTGCCAGGCACTGTGCTTAGTACCTCGCAAATATTATCTCATTTGATCCTCACAACACTGTGGAGTAGGTACTATTATTATCCCCATTTTACAGATGAAGAAACTGAGGCAAAATAAAACAATTAAGTGATGCCTTGGATCTGAGACTAAATTTGAACTCAAGATTTCCTGATTAAACTTGGCATTCTATCCACTGTGCCACCTATTATTATTATTACAAATATACATATAATAAATATACATATACACAGCATATATACCTAACATTGGGCACCTGGGCCCCCCACTGCCTTCAGGCCAAGAATCTTACATTTTGCTCTGTAGTACCTGGAAGGGGGATTTAGGAGTATCTAGACTCTACACAAATGGCTCCAGCCTTCATTCCCCTTCTCCCCTCAATGGGGAGACTCTGCCCCTCAGTTCCACTTAACCATCAATTATCAGATTAAGTTTTACAAAGAAATTTTTACTTCAAAACATTATAATCACCTATACAAGCATACTCCCCTCAACATATTCCTCCTCTCCTATTTCCTCAGTGTTTGGGGAAGAGAAAGGGATTCTATTCATAGCTTAAGCCCAGTTCCTATAAAGCTCCTTCCATCCTAGTTCTGAGTCCCAAACCCTCTTTGTGTCCTTGGCCTTTTGATTTCGCAGAACGTCTCTGGCAGGTGGAGATGTGGGACCTTAGAATCCTGGCTCTGAGCTTGAACTAGAGTGGAGATCACCAGCTGCACCTGAAATTGAAGAGAAATGAAACACAAGTACAAGCACTCAGGGCTCATTTCTCAGAGATGAGGTAAAAGAAGGGAAGAGTGAGAGAAGGAAGTCCTTCCCCTCCTAGCCATTCATGAGCTGATGGATCATGGCACTCACACTGAGTCATCTTCACCCTCTGGATGAAGCAAAAGGAGCAATAGAACTCGAGCTCTAGCAAAAAAAGAAGAGAGAAACCCCAGAATTCTTAACACTTTTAAAAAAACATTCCATTCTGTTTAGTAGTCTTCTGCCTGGTACAGGAGAAAAACTATCCCCATCTTAGGAAATCTGGGCATATCTAGGACGAGTCCCACCAGAAGTGTCCAGGTTAGATCTGAGTATACTCCAAAGACAAGCTCCCCTATAAAATGTACACATCATGTACATAGTGATTATAAGGGCCTTAGAGAATTAAGGAGAGCCTGGGATGGGTTACATTTCCCACCAGCTATGTCACTTTGGTACTTCTCTGAAGTCTCTAACAAGGGCTCTCTTTTTAGCTTCCTTTTCTGTATTCCTCAGTTAGATTATAAGTCTTTGAGGACATGAACTGGCTTTGTTTTTATTTATGGTTCCTCAATGTGTGCCTGTGATTAATAAATATTTATTGACAGTAGAAGACACTTAACAATCTCCCCTTTAAAGAGACTAGAGGACTTTCTAATTCTTTTTTCATAGAATATAACATGTTCACAAAGGCCCCTTCCTATTAAAATCCATGATTCTATGAACTACTCAGTGGGCAGGCACTGTCAAGCCCAGCAGAGATTTGTATCGAATCAGAGGATTTAGAACTGGAAAGAGTTTTGGAGATCATCTATTCTGGATTTCTGAATAGAAACAGGACTCAAAAAGGATGGCAAAATGTCTCCCTTCTCTCTCCCCCTGTTCCAGAGATAGCCTGACTCTGTGCCCTGAGAGTCTCTGACAAAAGGGTTCCACCAATAATTCTGAATATGAAAGAATAGACTATCCCAGGACAAAAATGAATCCGAAGAGATTATCTCATTCACGAGAATGGCAAAATTTTTAGCAGCTTAACAAAAACTAACCTCACTCTCTAGCTGCTTAGATAAATTTTAATCTGTCTACTTGAGGAGGAAAAGGGGTAAGAGAGATTTGCTGAGATTATGTGTTTTAGTTTTTATCCATATGCCTGACCCATTGGAGGAAAGTTAAGTCTAAAGAGTTTACACAAGTTATATACCACATTTCAATTATTTTTGTATCTTTAGTACATAACTCAACAATATAGAGAGTAAGGAAAAATATGAGCAGAATTTTTAAACGGTCTCTCCTATCCCAAATCTTTTAACTTCTTAGTGCCTTGGTGCCTTTTATACATGGGCCTGGATGAGACTATGTCCGTAATTTCACTGTTTTTGGGAACTCCAGATATAGAGACTCTACTAAAGCTGATTGTCTAGGGCTCTGCAATTTATAGTCTTAGAGAATTTCCTAAGGCACTGAGAGAAAAGATTTGCCTCTGGTTACTCTGTGTGTGTGTGTGTGTGTGTGTGTGTGTGAGAGAGAGAGAGAGAGAGAGAGAGAGAGAGAGAGAGAGAGAGAGAGAGACAAACAGACAGACAGACAGACAGAAAATGGGACTTATTTAACTCATATGTTCCCATTTCTAAGACTCACTCTTCTTCCATCTCTGAACACTATTTCTTTTGGGTTTATTTTCCCAAAATTCTTAGTTCTGATAGTGAATGTTTTTAGAAGCCACAGACCCTCACTCTTTTGATGAAAAGCAATGAGAATGACAACTAACAGTGGAGAAGGGCAAAGAGGAAGAAGTAGTACAGTTCACTAGGAATTCTTTGCTAAACTGGGAAGTCAGGCAAGGAGATTAGCCTATAGGATGGCTCAGAAAAGTAAAAATATGACTTGAATAAGGCTCATTTTTTAATTCATTGGCTTTAATTAGGAGTTTACCATTTTTAACTTTGGTATTTGAATGATGATTAAGTATAATCTACTTGTTAGATACCATTTTGGCATCATTTTTTTTAAACAGCTTGATTGTGTTCTTGGTGATCCACTCACTATCTGGAACAATAGTTAGTAGAGTTTGATGACATGTCAGTGTATGGAGCAGGATTAATCTATATTTTCAAAGATCTACATATTGTTTCTGTATCCTTATCCTGAGAAGTGTATGGAATGAATGAATAAATAGGCTTATCCTTCTGCTAAAGCCCTATGTAATGAATAAACTTGAACTTTCTAAAACTTTAGAGCTCTCTAAAATCATAGTGGGCTGCTCTGGGGAGTAATGCATTTTCCTTCACTGGAAGTCTTCAGACAATGCATGGATTATTAGTTATGCTTTAGAAGGAACTGTTTTTTCAAATATAAGTTGGACTATATGGTTCCCAAGTCCCTGCAAGATCAGAAGTTCTATAACTCTTTTACCTTTGTTAATTTGAGAAATAATGTGAACCAGGCATGATGGTGCCTACCTGTAATCACAGCTGCTGAGAAGATTAAGGCTGGCAGATCTCTTGAGCGTGGGAGTTCTGAGCTGCAGTGGGCTATGATGATCAAGTATTGTCGCTGTTTGGCATTAATTTGAAGAACTGGGGGAGGAGGGGGTTGCCTAAGGAGGTAAGAACTAGTCCATATCAAAACTGGAGTAGGTCAAACTGCTTGTTCTGATTACTCAGGGCACTGAGCCCATGAATAGACTCAAAACAGCCAGCCTGGGCAGGATGGGCAGAAAAACTATTTTTAAAAAGAAGATAATTACATCATAAATAGATTTTTGCCTATGTTAAACTTAAATACTGTGGTTATTAAAATACAGTGGAGGCCTCTGGCTATAAATAACACATAATTTAATTATATATGATTTAAAATAAATGTAATTTTAAAACTTGATGGTAAAGCATCTTTGTATTAAGAAAAATGAGGCTCCTATGCAGGACAGTAAGACAGCTGGATCTTTTTAAAACCAGGTAGTGACATATAACTAAGGAATAAAACAATAGATGCCTGTGCTTCAATCTTTCTCTTACTCTGGTCTGAATTTGTATGGCATTCCATAATTTTCCTTGCTATTATTCTATTCTGTTCTACAGTTGTTACATAGTATTGCAGATGAGTATATATGTCAATCCCTTCCCCAGCCTTTTCCTGCCTCCAACCCATTATAAATTCCAGGAAGGCAAGAACCATATTTTGATTATCTTTGTAACTTTCCCAATAATTCAAATTAATTAAAAAACACTAACAGTGCTTTGCAGTTTAAGAAATGATTAGTAAATTAATAACACCAATTATAATATGTAATTAGGAAATACAAGAAAAGTACTACGAGGAGCTATGGAAATCTAGAGGAAGTCTTAGACATAGTAGGATTCTGCAGGTGGAGCTGGGGTTACCTACTACACACAAATAAGTAAAGGGGGCATCCAGGTGAAATGAATACGGTGGGATATGTTCAGGAAACAACAACTTTTTTGCCTGGAAAATTAGGAGGACAAGGGGGAATTTTGGGAAACAACTGAAATTGGCCAAATTATAGAAATCTTCAATATATGAAGGAGTGTAGATCTTATTTCATAGGCAATGAGGACAATTGCTTATTTGGGGACAAAAAGATTGGATTAGATAGATAGATAGATAGATAGATAGATTGATATGTTGATTATTTCTTTGATCTTTTCGCAAAGCCAGATACTCCCAATGTCAACTCAGTATGGTTTTGCTTCTTAAACATGAGCATAATCTAATATTTTCCAAACTTTGAATTTCATCTTGCATATGACCTTGACCAACTCAGGGAAAATTTTAGTCTGCAAAATTTCCCATATGATATGAACTTATGGAGAGTGTGGCTGTTGCTGTTTTTATCAAGATTATCAAAAAAAAAGTACAAGAAAATTATTTACTTTACCAATTATTAACTACATGCTCTTATATATAAATATCTATATACATATATAGATATAGATATAGATAGATAGATAGATAGATAGATAGATAGATAGATAGATAGATAGATAGATAGATAAATACAGTGCAAAGTACTTGGGAGAAGTAACTCATTCTGGATTTCAGTAAACTTACAGTTTATTAGGGCGGAAACCACATGTATGCCAATGTTGCAATAATGGCAAAGGATAGTGTTAGAGAAAAAATCAGCAGAGGTAAATTGGAAAGGATTCATAGAATAGGTGACACTTGAGATGAGCCTCCAAGGGAAGAGGAAGAGAAGACAGGTAAAATCCATTCCAGACAGGGGAAGCAATCTTTCAGCAGTCACAAAGAAGGGGATAGCAAAACTAGATAGGCAACCATTAATAGTCTAGTATGACCGAAATATAGTATATGTGAATCATGAAATGAATCTGGAAAAGTCCATTGAACACAGATCTTTGTTTTAGAATTTTTTTTTAACCCTTAACTTCGGTGTATTGTCTCATAGGTGGAAGAGTGGTAAGGGTGGGCAATGGGGGTCAAGTGACTTGCCCAGGGTCACACAGCTGGGAAGTGGCTGAGGCCGGGTTTGAACCTAGGACCTCCTGTCTCTAGGCCTGACTCTCACTCCACTGAGCTACCCAGCTGCCCTTGTTTTAGAATTTTAAGGGGACTAATACAGCCCTTAGCATTTGATACAGAATATCATGATGCCCTTATTTCTGATACATGACCAGCCCACTCCTTTCCTTCATGCATTTCTCATATGGTATATTTAATACCATTTCTAATGTGCAAGTCATTGTTGGTGATACACTACAGCCTACATACATCCATTGCCCTTTAGGTTTCCAAAACTTTTTATTCTTTGGAGATTGTCATGTTCCATACCATAGTCATGTAGAATAATAAGGAATACATTGTTGAAGGCAGTGGTACTGGTAAAACAGCACCTACTATATATCAGGTACTGTGCTAGGTGCTGTTACTATTCCGTTTAACAGTTGAGTAAACTGAGGCAAGGAGAGGTTAAGTGACATGCCTGGGAAATACAACTAGTAAGTGAAATGTCTGAGGCTAGAATTGAATTTAAGTTTCCGGACTCCAGGACAAGTCATTTATTTGTTGGTACCACCTAATAACTACCTCAAAGGTTGGGATGGTTGAAACCATCATGAAATTTCCCATATGTTATCCATCCTATTGTCTTGTTCCTATGCAATTCTGGATCCAATTCATTACCCATTTTCAGTGTCTGAGAAAGATAAATTTTCACAAAGTTTGACAGAAAGGAATAATATCAAAGAATTGGAATAAAATAAGGGATGGCATTAATATCACTCTCCAAAAGAGAAATTAAAAATTGTAAATTTGTTATATGGCACCAAGGGCAAATAACAAAGGATTAAAAGAAAAAGAATGGCATGATCCTATCAGAAGAGTGCCAAAACTGATAAAACTCAGAATTAGTTAAATAGAGTGAGAACTAAGGAGAAAAGAGAAGGCTAAAAGAAAACTTAAGTTGGATGGAACAATCATAATATATAACAGAGACAAAGCAAAACTGATCAGTTTTTATTATGCTTGTTTTCTCTGGAAAAGAGAATGATTTTTGTCCTGGAAATGACAGGGAAAAAAATGGCTAATGGAGAACTGAAACCTAAGAAAAAAGGGAGATATTTAGGGAGCACTTTGCTGCTCCTGATGAGTTCAAATCAAAGGTCAAAGAATAATTACATTTTAGGGTACAATTAGGTATGACTGCCAAACCAATTATCTTTGGAAAAATAGTGGCAAATTGGAAAGATATTGCTGGATGAAAGACAAATGTCCTGATTTTCAAAAAAAAAAAAAAGGAAGAGAATGAAGTCTATTAACTGTGAGACAATGACCTTGACTTTGGCTCCTGGCAAAATCCAGGAAGGTATTATTAGAAAGATGTCTAGTGACTATGTAGAAAAGGAATAAGTGCTCACACAGAGCCAACACCCGTTCATTAAGAACAGTTGATGCCAGACTAAATTTTTTTTTCTTCATCAACTTAATAGACAGACAGAGGAGCTACATAATGTGTATATAGAGAACAAGAACCAAAGCCAAGAAGATCTGAATTGAAGTCTTGCCTGTGACACATGCTGGCTTTGTTACTCTGGATGATCTGCATTAGTAGAGTAAGCTTCCTCACCTGTGTTAAAGGGATTTTCTTAAACTCTTCCTCTGTCTCCTTAAGAGGCAAGAGAGCAGGGTTTCTAAGTAGATCAGAACTGACAGAGTCAGTGAGCCAGAGTTGAAGATTCTGTTACCAGGGAGACCAGGATGGAGCAAAGGAAGCAGCCCTGACAGTTAGGATCTTTTTACCTCTAGATCTTGAGAGAGTAGGAGGTCTGTCTCTGAGGCAAGGGGCTACTGGCATTTTTTATCTCAGAGGGAAGAACTAAGATCAATAGAGGGAAATTTCAGAGGCAAATATATACTTAAGTATATAAACAATAATACATAGACTAATATATAGACTTCAGATAAAGAAAACTTCCTAATATTTGGAGATATCCAAAATGGAATGGGCTGTTCTCTAAGGGGAGGAGTTTTCCTTTACTGGAGGTTTTTGAGTGAAGGATGCTACCTACTGGGTATATTATAAAAGAGATTCTTATTTGGGTATCAGTTGGACCAAAAGGCCTCTGAGTTCCTTTCCAACTCTGATATTCTATTATTCTATAATGTAGTGATCTCCAAGGTCCCTTCTAACCCTGACATTCTGTGCTTCTATAACTTGCTTCTCTAACTAGTATACATGTATAACCTTAGAAAAAAGTTATTTTACCTATGAAGGGCCTTGGTTTCCTCATCTACAAAATAGGGTTGTACCGGAAGACCCCTACAGTACCTTCTGGCTCTGAAATATATGAAACAATTACTTCCTTATCTCTCTAAAATATTTATGAAGATATTTGCATATGAAAAGTTCTTGACAATATGAGAATGGACCAGTTATATTTTTGCAAACGTACAATCAAGAAAGGATCAAATATGATCTATTTCTAACATTTTTATAGTCACTCTAACTGAAAAAGGCAGTTTATGAAATCCTACTGTTTCCTTTTATTTTTAATTATAAAAAATAGTAGTTGACTCAGTAAGAGTTTAAACAATTTTAAAGGTCCTCTTCTGACATAGAATCTGTAATGGATGTCTGAGATCATACAAAATTACTTAATAGATGCAGCACATGAATCATTTTATTCAATGACTTTTTTTTTCTTAAACCAATACTAAGTTTTGATTCTAACATAGAAGAGTAATAAAGGCTAGGCAGTTAGAGTTAAGTAACTTGCCCAGGGTAACACAGCCAGGCAGTATCTAAGGTCAAATTTGAACCTAGGATCTCCTGTCAATGACCTTCTAATGGTCGGTATCAAGTTTTCTTTCCTATCACTGAAATATTCACCTACATCAACATGTACAGTGTTTTCTAAAAGTCTTGTTACTATTTCAAGTTTTAATAGCTTGAAACAGCACTAAGAATTTAGGAACACCCTGTATATATTAAAATTAAAGGTAATTTGTAAATTTTTGTAATTTAATTACATTAATAAAAAATTTAATGTAAAAATACATTAAATATGTATTTTCAACCAAGGGTTATTATCCTAGTATCCACAGGTCCCCAAGAGACGTGTGGATTGATATCAGTGAGTATCTCAGTTTATATAGGGAAAAATTACATCTTTATTTCAAAACAACAGATTTCCTTTTTAATTCTATGTATTTTATTTTAAGAATTTAAACACTTTGCTTTGAGAAACCTATAGGATTCACTCAAATGCTAAAGGGGTCCATGTAGGACTGTGCTAATAAATGTTGACAACTGGCACTCTGGAAAACAAGGTACATAAAACACGCTTTTAAGTTTTATGTACATTGTTAACATTTTCTCTTCTTTAAAAAGTTTAGCAGCAAGACAATAAATCAAGCCCTGATTCGTAGCATTTGCCAATTCCAGTGTTCACCCTGAAAATTTAATAATCTGTCCTTTAAAGTATGAACCATCTTTAGCTCATAGCTATGTCCTTGGTACAAAACAGTTAAGAATTCCTTCATTGGGATATGAAAAACTTTCTGAGTTGTGAGTTTCCAGAGCAAGAGCACTGGGCCCCATTGTTCATTGTTCTCTTTTCTCTCCTCCTGCCTTATTTAGGTATGTACTTTTTTTCTTTGAAAAGCACAGCAGGGTTTTGCTTTGTAGCTTCCAAGTACCACCTGTTCCTATATCACAAAGACTGAAAAATCTGTGCATCATTATTTCTCCCCAACAAATCTTAGGCTGTGTTTACTTGGTGCCAAAACAACTGGTCAAAGAGTAAACACTCCAGTCCTTCAGCTGCTTGTTCAGTCTGTGAGATGCCAAACATTCACACCTGCTGATTTTTTCACTGAACTGACTGAAAGCAATAAGCAGGTTCAGCATTCATGCCCTGAATTGTGGAGAGGAACTTTCTCGCTTAAAAAAAAAAAGACAATTGAAAATTTCCTTGGCCATTTATAGATAAGCTAGGGTGTTTAGGCTTTGAAGTACTAAGGACAGACTCAGGGAAAAATGGCAGATGCAGGTTGGATTAACCTTCATGAGAGGGCAGCTAGATGGCTGGCAGTCTGGAAGAGTGAGTTCAAATCCAGTCTCAGACACTTACTAGATGCAGAACCTTAACCCTGTGTGCTTTGGTTTCCTCATCTATCTTTGCCAAGAAAACCCCAGATAGGAAAATGAAGAGTCAGATAGGATTGCACAACAAAATCTTTCACAAGGGTACATAGCTGCAGCTATGGATCAGCTACTCTATGGAGCACCCCAAATTCTAGTCAACAAGGTGTGCTTTTCATATAATTGCCCTTGGCTGAATAGTTGGGAGTAACATTTACTTAAGGCAGGAGCTCTGGAGAACTTCCATGATACTGAGTATCCCCAAAGCAAAAACACAGAAATGGAATAAACCAAATTATGTGCCAATGAGCAAGCTGCTCCTGGACTTAACAGAGCTAGCCTAAAAGACCCTAATATTCTTTCCTGAGTGATTAATACCCATTTATATGCCAATAAATCTGTGTTCTCATCGATACTGATGTTATCTCCAAAGATGTAAATAAGGCAAAGGCTTTGGTTCAGGTGGTCAAAATTTACAATGGCAGGCTGCTTTCCCAAGAAGTCCTACAACCTGCATCGTCATGCTCCACAGTGTGATTATGCCAACTATCTCAGACTGAATTTTCTATCCTCACAATCTCTGTCTCTTTCTACCTCTGTCTGTCTCTCAGGGACCAGAGCCCCACAATTATTTCTCTCACGTGTTGTTGCCACATCCTGGAGCCAAAGAAGATTATCCTTGTCAAACTTCTATAAACTGTTGTACCTCTGTATGGTCCTCTGCCTCCTCCTTGGGATTTTGGGAGTCAGAGCACAAGCTATATGCTCTAGGAAATAAGCTTTGCTTTCCTCAGCACTACTATACCTGATAGCATGTGATTTGCACAAAAGTCACCCGTATCATAATTAAAGTGAAGACAGTTACATGCCATATGACTCAGTGTCTATTCATTTCTTCCTGCTCTGCACCCTGGTGGAGATCTTTCTGGCAGAAGCTTCTTGGTCTGTGCCCTCAAGGTCTCCCTGCCATACACGACCCTTATATTTGTCCCGGGTGTCAGAATTTCTAGTTAGAACACTGACTCTGAGAATAAAAGGATCATTGATTTAGAGCCTGAAGGAACTCTATATGACATATAGCCCAACCCCTCATTTTATAGATGGGGAAATTGAGCCCCAGAGAATTGAAGTAATTTGTTCAATGTCTCTTAGGTTGTAAGTTACAGATCTGAACATAGGTTTTCTGCTTTGGATTCTTTATTATTCCGTTGCACTACTCAAATGTTTCAGGTCTCTTAGTGATCACGAAATAATTGCTCCCTCCTTTTTTTTTTTTTTTTTTTTTTTTTTTTTTGGCTTCCAAAATGTTTTAAGGCCATCATGAAGGCGCGGTCTCAGAGCCTTACATTTTCATATATTATTAAGTGATACCAAAAATAACTGCTCTTTAAATCAAGTATATAGGTATATATATATATATTTAAATTTTAATAATATTTTATTTTTTCCAATTACATATAAAAATAAATTTCAACATTTAAATCCTGTATATCTTTCAAGAGATCACAGATGGAAAGAGTATTGTGTCAAGTAAAAAGAATTTACCAAATCAGGCTTTTGAGAAATGAAATTATGTAGTCAGCTAAGAATTTTTTCGGGGTAGAAGATATCTTGCCAGATGACAGATTGAGTTTATAATGTAATGGAATTATTTGGGGGGATAAAAGCTCTTAACTAATCGGCAGCTTTTTTTTTTTTTGGTAGCTTCCCCTGTCTCGTTTCTCACTTGAATTTGGAAAACATTTTCTTCTTTTACCTCTGCTAAAGCTTTTCCGTTATTTTTTTAGATGCTTACCTTCCATCTTATAATCAATACTATATATTGGTTCTAAGGTAGAAGAATGGTTAAAAACTAGGTAAAAGGGATAATGACTTGTCTAGGGTCAAACAGCTAGGAAGTATCTGAGGCTAGATTTGAACTCAAGACCTCCCATCTCTAGACCTGGCTCCCAGTCCATTGACCCATCTAGCTACCCACCTCCACTAAAGTTTTACTATGATCCCTTATTACCAGATAGAGCAAACCCAGAGTTCTCAAAAGTTATACCAATGGATTGTAAAGTTTTGGCAAGACCTAACCAACAGGAATGACTTTGAGTGTGGCAGTAGCTAAGGATTCTGTATATGGGCTGATAGACAACTTAGTTAAATTTTGGATGAGTGTATCCAAATTTCTGTTATAATTAAAATTATCTTGAGAGACTGATTTTTGGTTAAGAATATAAATTTATTGATTATGTGAAGTTGATTGGTTAGGCCAGCATTATAAAGTGAAGCAGATCTCTATGACTCGGCAGGACCAGAGACAACCTGAGCTGTGTCAGGCAGCCTAATAAATAGATTTTGAGGGGCTCATTATTTGGTCCCTACCTTGACCATCCCAAGACATATTTAATTGGTGCTAACTAATTAAGAGATGGTCCATCAATGTAACCACCCCTCCCCATCCCCACAGATGGATAGGTCACATGTACACAAGAAAAAGAATTCTTGTCTCCTTCATTTATTATTACTGAGGACAAAAAAAAATGCAAAAAGCAGCAAACTGGATGGTATTTCTGAATCAGATTCCAGACACAGGAATACACAGTAATTTCCCCTAATATACAGGAATTGATAGAGTATATGAAAAAATGAGGTATCACTTTCAGATGTGGAAACTCTATTGACAGATTGCCAATTCATTCTTAACTGGAGGTTTTAAAACTTTCTAGCTTATATAGTTATGGACAAATCATTTGACTAATCTCAGATTGTTTCTCTGTCTGTAAAAATAAGCATCATATTTTATTATTATTATCACTTATGATTAGCTAAAATAATAAAAGGGCAAAATGACAAATGTTGGAGGGGATGCATAAAATAGGGGCACTAATACACTGTTGGGAGAACTGTGAATTGATCTAACCATTTTGGAGAGCAATTAGGAATTATGCTCAAAGAATTATAAAATGGTGTACAGTCTAGTATATTACCACATAATAAAACATAACCCTTAGCAGCATAATAGCATGGACACTTAGAAACAAAACAAATTGGAGAAGCCAATATTTGCTTGGCTTATGGAACCAAGAATTGGATGCTGACAGAATCAGGCCTAATAAGAGTCGCTCTCTTAAGCTGTGATAGATATGCTTGTCATAAGGGCAAAAAGACCTTGAGCCTCAACAAAAGCCATAGCAAACCTACCATTCCAACTAAGGCTATGCAAAAAGCTCAGAGAAAATGCCTTGTCTGGGAGGTGATCTTAGTAACCCTAGGATTAGACCACCAGACCTGAGGCCAAAAAAGACCACTGAGTAAAAGTCACCTTACCTCATACGCTAAAGCCCTGGAGAAATGTCTGTCTATGACAAAAGACTATGGTGAGCACACACAGCCTATTCTGAGACACACTGAAAAAAGGCCCTAATAAAAAAACCAAGCAAATAGAATTGGAATTTGGCTTTCTAGCCATACACAATCCATACAAATCATACACTCACGTACCTTGCCTTCGTTTGTTAAATTTAAATAAAAAAGGAGCAGATGTAGCCCCCAGTAGGGAGAGTAGACCCCAATAAAATCAGAGCCATCAGCTAGCTGGAGCCAGACACGTAGCTCCCCCCTGCACCCAGCATGACACCTTAATCCAATTCCTTCCCGAATACTAAATGTTCTTCCAAGAAATCACTGGTGCAAGAATTCTATGAGGAACTCTGTTAGAAGGTTACACATTGACATATTGATTTATTATCCTATAGAAAAATCTGTCTGGTTTTGGTGAGGTAAACTAAGTCATTGTACTGAGCTTGTAAATCATTACTAACCATTGTCTGTGTAAAAAGCTTTTCTAATCCCTCAGCCTTCATCACTTTCTCTATAAAATACTAGTTGTAATCAATAAACTTTGCCTCTGATTGTACCAGCCTCATTGGCCCCCCTGATGTGTGTCATCCTTCTCCCCACATCTCATTCCTCTCACCCTTAAGGGACTCCAGAATGTTTGTCCGTCACCAGACATCAAACCAGGCACCACTAGGTTTATTTCCTAAGGTGATCAGGGAGTATAGAAAAGGACCAATATGTTCTAAAATGTTTATACTAGCTATCCTTGTGGTGGCAAGAACTGGAAATTGAGAGGATGTCCATCAAATGAGGAATGGCTAAGTAAGTTGTGGTACATGATTGTGATGGAATAGTATTGTACCCTAAGGAATGACAGGTTAATTTTGGAAAAAAGAAAACAAAACGTGGAAAGACATTCATGAAATTATGAAGAGTGAAATGAGCAGAACAAAGAGTACATTTTATAGAGCAACAGAAATACTGTTTGAAGAATGACTTGTGTTTGTGCACCTCCAGAGAAAGTACTGATAAGAAATAAATAAGACATAGTTTTACACTTACATATATATCTTTTTGTCAAATGATGCCTTCTCTTATGGGGAAGGGATGGAGGGAGTTAACTGGGTATTTAAATGTAACAAACATTTTGATTAATTAATTAATTAATGATTTTATAATAAGCATAATAATCCTTATAGGACTATTTTAAGAATCATAGAATAACTCTATAAAAGTAAAAATTTAAACCAAATCAGAAAGATCCAGAGTGGCCTGGGTGTTATAGGAATTTATTTGGATTTGGAATGATTATTCCACATTTTCAAAGGAGACTCCTCTTCTGCCTTTGTGGAGAATAGGTGTATGACTATGACTGGGAAATCACTCCTCTGCTTTCCTATTTTTAGAATGTTTATTATTAGAATTATATTAATTTATTATAAATAAGCTATTTGCAGCTTAGGAGTATGATACTCTTGGGGTTCAGGATAAGAGCTACTTTTCCTGGTCATTATGGTTTGGAAGCAGTCCTGCTCCAAACTGGGAGGGAAATAGTTAGTTTAATCTCATTCAGTTTAGCTCCCCACCCACAAAAAAGCTTATTACAGAAAAACCACCATGGTTACTGAGCAAACATATTTAATCAAACAAGTAACAAAATAGTAATGAGGGAAATGGTTTAGATTAAGTTGGATGCCCAACTGTGACTCTGACAAGAGAGAGACAGAGAGAGAGAGAGAGAGACAGACAGACAGACAGACAGACAGAGACAGACAGACAGACAGACAGACAGATAAAGGAAATCTTGGCTTACACAAGAAAAAATTATCTCCCCTGAAAAACCGGCTCTTTTCAAACCCTAGGGTTTTTTGGATTCAAGGGATATGCTGTGGTACTGGTTTTCCTCATGTGCCAATGGCTCCAGAGGCTACTGTTAGCCATTCAAAGTCTGACCTTGTCTCTCTCCTCCTTTTTTCCTTCTCTTTTTGCTTCTTCTGCTTCTCTTTTCTTTCTTCTAATAGAAGCATTTCAGACAATAATGTCTCTCTCCAATTAACAACCCAGTTCCAGGTGGGCAGGGTACTACATAAACAAAAGCAATTAGCAATCTCCATATTATTCATTTTTGTAATAGAATAATCTTGTAAAACCCAGATCCCAAATCATATAGCCATCTAAACAAGTGATAAATCGTATTTCTACTCCTATATTTATTTTTCTAGATGTGGATAGCATTTTTTCTCATAAATCCCTCAGAAATATCCTGGATCATTGTATTGCTTTTAGTAGCAAAGTCAATCACATTTGATTATCCCACAATATTTTAGTTACTGTGTATTTCACTCTGCATCAGTTCATGTAGGTCATTCCAGTTCTTATAGAAATCCATTGATTCGTCATTCTTTATAGCACAATAGGACTCCATCACCATCATATACTACAATTTGTTCAGCCATTCCCCAATCTAGGGGTATCCCTTAATTTTCCAATTTTTTGCCACCACAAAAAGCTCAGCTATAAATATTTTTTTACAACCAGATCATTTCCCATTTTTTTTATCTCTTTGGGATACAAACCTAGTAGTGGTATGTTTCTGGATCAAAGGGCATGCATTATTTTAAAACCATTTGGGCATAATTCCAAATTGCCTTCCAGAATGGTTGGATCAATTCACAACTCCACCAGCAATGCATTAGTGTCCCAATTTTGCCACATGCCCTCCAACATTTATTATTCACATAACTTTTCAAAGCTTCTATTTTCTCCTCTTTGAAATGAAGTAGCTGGATCAGATGGTTTTTAAAATCCCTTTTTAGTTCTAAAATCTATGGTTCTTTTGTCCTATGAAAGAAATTGTTTTGATTTCTACTATAAGCCTTAGATTAGAAGTTCATAAGCTGGGTTCATGAACTTAATATTTTTTGGATAACTATTTCAATATAATTGATATCCTTTGTAATTCTTTTCATTTTATTTGATTCATGTAAAAACATGATTCTGAGTTCACAGGCTTTATCAGACTGCCAAAAGGTTCCTTGACACTAAAAAGATTAAAAATCTCTGCCTTAGAATAACTTTAAAAGATTTACCTTGAAAGGATTGGCTAATGTAGAGATATACAGGGATCTCAAACTCAACAAGTCCAAAACAGAAATCATTATCTTTTCCTCAAATTTCACCCCCCTTCAAATTTCAATATTGCTATTAAGTCCCCCTATTATACTCCTAATTCCGCTGACTACATCTTTATGTCATTCTTGACTTCTCACTCTCCCTTATCCTACAAATCCAATCAGTCACCAAGTCTTAGCATTTCTATCTCCATAATATCTCTCATATAGATGCCTTTCTTTTCACTCACATAGTATACTCACATAGTATATCACCCTAAGTTTAAGCTTCACCTCTTCCCCTCTGAGATACTACAAAGCCCTTTTAATTGGTCTCCCTGCCTCAAATCTTCCCCTTTTAGCTGTTAAAGAGATGTTCCTTAAGAGTAAATATCATGATGATACCTTTCTTTGCACTCAAATTCTAGTGGCTCTCTTTTACCCCCAGGATCAACTCTAAAGTCAATTATTCTCAATTTAAAACTGTCTTCTTCATATCCTTTTTAATCTTCTTTCATTCCCCCCCCCCCATTCCACATTCTCTATCATTTAGTTACATTGACCTACCTGCTGCTCCTTGGATAGGACATTCTGTCTCCCATCCATGTGCTTTTGAACTGGCTGCTTCACATCCTTGGAATGATCTGCCATCTTAATGCCACCATTTATTTTTCCTGTCTTTCTTCAAGATGTAGCTCAAATCCTACCTTCTGCAAGAGTCCTTAGCTACTAGCAATTTCTCTGACATCTTCCATCTTTTCTGTTTATATCTTTTAATTATCTAGTTATTTGCATGTTGTCAACCCCATAGCAGACATGGTATAATCAATAAAGATCTAGTCTCAGAGCCAGTAATACCTCAGTTCAACTTGTACTTTTGAAACAAACTAGTTTTGTGACCTTGAGTAATTCATTTAACTTCTCAGTGCTCTAGGAAACTCTGCAAGTTCAGAGATGATGGTACCTTGTATTGGTGGGAAAGTTTCTCACCAAGATGGAATTCCACCCACTAATCACAGGTTTATCTTTCTTGTTTTCCCTCTTTCAAATGTAGATCCCTGAGCTCCATGCCTAAGTTTTCCTTCCTTTAGCAAGGACTTAATAAATGCTATTAATTGATTAGTTCCTTTTCCCTCAGTCCTGATCATATCATTTTGGTAATCTTTGTAATTCTGTCCAACTCAACAAACAGTTATTTGTTGTTTGGTCATTTCGGTCATATCCAACTCTTCATAACTCCATTTGGGATTTTCTTGGCAAAGATATGGGAGTAGCTTACCATTTTCCTCTCCAGCTTATTTTACAGATGAAGAAACTGAGGCAAAAAGGATTAAGTGACTTGCTCAGAGTAACAAAGCTAGTAAGTGTCTGAGGCCATATTTAAACTCCGAAGAAGAGCCTTCCTGACTCCATGCCCAGGGCTCTGTTATGATTTGTCAGCTCTCTAAATTTCCCAAACAGAGCTGCCAGAAATAAAAAAAAATATCCTTTTTTCCCCTCCCTGCTTTTGCTTGGCCTCATCTCATCTTAAATTGCTATATTCTATTATTCTTCTGAGTGTGATGAATTTACTTATTCTATTATCTGGAGTTTCATCAATTGGAAATGTCTATTAACCTCTACCAAATTAGCAAAGCTCATAATAATACCGAGAGCATTGTGAACTCATATAATTGTGGTATCAATTCTCTTCATCTCCATCCTCCATCACAAATTCCTTTCTTAGAGGTCCATCAGGAAGTTCAGCCTTCAGAAGAGACTTCTCAATATGTCTTGAGTGGGACGAAGGTAATTCTCTATTAACCAGAATACTCTTTTAAACAGGGCATTCTATCTCTTTCTTTTGAGTAAAAGCATACCAGATAATGGACTATTTATGGTGAGCTAAAAGAACATGGGGTATCTAGGTGGTATGTAGAGTACCAATTAGAGAGGAATCTTCCTCATTCAAATCTGGTCTTGAACATTTAATAGCTATGTGACCCTGGGCAAGTAATTTCACTCTGTTTACCTCAGTTTCCTCATATGTAAAATGAGCTGGAGAAGAAATGGCAAACCATTAGTATCCTTGCCAAGAAAACCCCAAATGGGGTCACAAAGAGAAGGGCACTACTGAAAAATGACCGAACAACAAAAGAACATTATTCTATACTTAGAGCATCCCTCAGCTAAGAATATGTAAGTGCTTTATTCTAGATAGACAATTGAAACTAGAATAAGGAAGACCTGGTCTTAATAGTGGCTTTTGACAATTAGTCTTATATATAACTAAAGGTATATCATTGAAATTCTCTGAGCTGGTTTTCCTATTTCTGTGAAAGTAAAACATACCTAGAATCTCTCACTGACAGATTTGTTGTGGGTCTCCAACGCAATAATGTCTGTAAAGTGTTTTTTCAGATCTTAAAGCCTCATATAAATGTCATCAGTTATCATTATCAGTCTTATTGCCATTACTCATATAGCTCTTGGGCATTCATTCATCTTGTTAACTCTCCAGCGTGACAGATAGACTCTTAGGGAGATACAGAAAGCACACTACTGGCCTCTAGGAGTTTGTGATCCCTCTAAGACAGTTCATACAGCATTAGGATAACTCCAGTTATGCCCTTGATTTGATTTGGCATCATTAAATTACTTTTCAGTTCCTGTGTTCCATTAGCCTTTCTGCGTCCAAGATTTTTAGGACCTTCATGAAAGATGATTTCACCGTTTGCAATGCACAAAACTCATTCTTCAGAAAAGTCTCAGTTCAGCAAGTATGGCAGTAATTGTGCTCTTAGAAGCAAGAATTACTGGAGGACCCCTTAAATAGAGGCTATTTGCTCTGTAAGGTGACCTGTGTGCTTAAGTGTGCATTTACATTTATAACGAAGGTAAATCGCAACCTAGCAAAGTAGTGCTAGATAACCTAAAGCATAATAAAATGAGATCTCTCATGAAGGTATTCTAATTCTTTCACTCATTACTCTTATAATGCTAAAATGGCTAAATGTTTGCTGGTATCAGGCAGGTCTTGGATATGTGTACATACCCACACTTTCTTTGAACGTGGTAGTTACCTTTACTCACAGTGGTATCCATATGGAGAGACTTCCCCACGGTATCTCTCCTGTCCTTATTTTGTACAGCTCTATCTTAGGAAAGCACCTATTTCCCATTTGGATGCACAGAACATCATTTTTGTGTGTTTTCCCCTTTCTACTCCCCACTTCTCTTTTTCATAAGAACTCAGAATTTGATTGGGTTCTTGGAAATAACCTCAGTCACTGGTGGCTTTAGTATCTGCTCCACTACGATAGACTAGTCCAGGAAGTCCCATCTAGGACATATTGGGAAGTTTCTTCTGAATCTTGAATTTCCGGATGGATCCCTAAGAAAGCTAGATACTATCCTAAATCTATAATCTCTGCTTCTGAACAATTACTCTCAGAGAATTGGTCGTTAAAAGACTGGAACAAAACACCGTGCTTCCAATTTGACTGCAGAGCTTTGACTTCCAAATGACACAGAAAGATCTTTGTTCTGGTTCAGTTGGCTATGGCACCATTGACTGACTGAATTGGCCTACTCTGAGAAGGTGCTCGATGACCATTGATACTTTGCCACATTCTGTTCTACCCATATGACCTCCTGCCCCAAGTGGGGACAATTCTTCATTTTACCTTTGTGGTAATGATGAGTACTCATTTTCCTTGGCCTTTTTTTTGGGAATAAAGATGTTCATCTAATCTTTCAGTTCACTTTGTGAAACTCAAGGAGATTTTTTTAGCATAACAATGCAATCCTTTCCTGTAGAAAATTCTTAATCAGCCATATTGCCTCTTTCTTTTTTTGGGAAAAGGGGAAAAATAGTAAGTTAATTCTCTATTCTGTGAGTGATGAGGAATAGATTATTGAAAGCCTATCTTAGTATTATGTGAGACGACAGAAAAACTCTTTTTTGGCCATTCATGTATTCTGTCTCTATCTCTCTGAAAAGGGATAAACTTAATTTGATAGTTCATTTTGGCATTTTATTATAATAGACTAGTATTAGCCCTTAGTAAAATTGTGAATTTCAATTTCTAAAAAAAATTATAGAATGTATTATTTTTAAAATCTTTACTTTCTGTATTAGAATTGATACCAATTATTAGTCCTAAGGCAGAATAGCAATAAGGACTAGATAAATTGGGGTTATGTAACTTGACCAGGGTCACACAGCTAGGAACTGTCTGTGGGCGAATTTGAACCCAGGCCTTCCAAATTCCCTGCTTTCTATTTACTGTGCTATCTCACTGCCCTTATTAAAGGGATGATATTGAACAACTAAGAAAGAAAGCAATGTTAGCAGAGGTGACAAGAATTCATCAAAAACAAGTCATTCCTGACTAATTTCTTTTTTAATTTTTTGGGAGAGGGTAGATGAGACCATTAGACTGGAATATCAGGTGATTGTATGGATATAGTTGTCTAGATTTAATCAAATCATTTAACTATATTTTTCACCCTAACATTTAGAAAAGATGGAAAGCTATGGACAATATAATAGTACAGTTAGGTAGGTTCAGAAATTTTATCAGTTATTTCTATAAAGTTATAAATAATACTTCTACCAAATTTATAGAGAACACAAAGCTAGGAAGGAAAGCTAACATACTAGATGGAAGAGAAAGAATCCAATAAGTCCCTGACAGGCTAGAACACCAATGAAACTCTTGACCGAAAGTTCTAGTCAAATGAAATTTGATGTAAGTATAAATGTAAAGTATTACATGATTTGAAAAAAAATCAACCTCTTCAGTACAAGATGGGAGAAGCACAACTAGTTAGAAGTTCATCTGAAAGAGCTCTTGGGGGGTTATTTAAATGAAAATTCAATATGTCACAACAGTGTGATGTGGCAACAAAAAAACCTTAGTCTACACTGAAAGGAATTATGACTAGGTCCACAAAGATAATATACAGTGCTATCTGCAACTGACTGGTGCTCAAGAATTTTGGAATTTGGATAATAAATATTACTCATGATAAGACCACATTTGGAGTATTATGTTTCATTCTAGAAGTCACAATTTAAAAAGGACATTGATAAACTAGAGAGTGCTCAGAGGGAGGCACCCAGGATGGTGAAAAGACTTCAGTTAGTGTCATATGAGAATATTTTGAGGGAATTAGGGATGTTTAAGCCAGAGGAGGGGAGACTTAAAGATGATATCATGGCTATCTTCCACAATTTAGTGAACATAAAAGGGATTAGATTTGTTCTGCTTGCCCTCAGTAGCCCTAGATCCAATGGATAGAGTCTTTAAGCAAAGTTGTAAAGAGATGAGGCATGGAAAAACGTAATCATGATTAGCACTGTCCAAACATGGAATGGACTACCTTGGAGGTTGAAGATTTTTCCTTATTAGAGGTCTTCAAGAAAAATTTGAATGAACTCTTGTCATGGCTATTGGAGAAAACATGTTTGTTTAGGCATGGGTTGGTTGGATTGGATGGCCCCTAACATACCTTTCTGGCCTGAAATGCTTGGATATAATAAAAATACACTAAAGCCTCCTGAAAGGAATGATTTCAATAAATTTACATTAAGGTATAAATAGCTAGTAAACTACTATGTTAACTTGATCAGGTACAGTTGACTTTTAAATAAAAGCAGGTAATTGTGGAACTCCAGGTAAGTAGATAGGGTAGATACTTGGGGCAGAAAGAATTTGTTGGGAAGACTTGACTTGTTTATATGGTGTTTATAGTGCCTAGCAGAGCTAAAATGAAACTGTATGATTCTAAGTTTTTAGAACTAGGAGAGATATATCTAATCTTTCCTTCTTTGGCACTCATTTGACAAATATTTTTTATTTGTTATTATTATGTGCTCAAAATAAAGGAAAATAGTTCTCGAAAGGTAAATTGGATTCTAAGGTCATACAACTATTTAATGGTAGATATGGGACTAGAAACTGGTTCTTCTGTCTCTCAGTCTAGTCCACTATATAGCCTTTTAAAAATTATAATTGCAATGAAATTGTTTACCATATTCCCAGTTTAAAAAAATTAAGCTTATTTTCCTGTTAATAAAACAGTGAACCCTTGTGGGTCCTATTCATTGCCTGTCCCGCCACTGGAACACAAAAATCTTATGTAACTTGAAGACTAAAGTATTGTAGTAACAAACACTACACACTAGGTGGCAGGAAGTATTCTTCAGTGGTTGACTGAACAAAATTCTATTAGAAAAGTTTAGGCTACCTCAGATGTACTCAAGCAGGAATAAATGAATATAAGTAACAATGGAAGGTGGATATCCTGACAAGAA
>NC_058133.1:392277467-392322953 GCF_016433145.1 Gracilinanus agilis | reverse complement strand
AGAGGAAGAGAGAGAGAGAGAGAGAGAGAGAGAGAGAGAGAGAGAGAGAGAGAGAGAGAGAGAGGAATAAGGAAAAGGAAAGAAGGGAGGAAGGAAGAAAATCTCTAATGAGACTTTTTTTTTATTCAATTCATCCTGGACAAAACTAAGAGGTATTACTAATATGTCCCAATGAAACCCAGCATTCAGGTGATCATGGTAAAAGTAATTAGTAGAAATCATCTGAGACTGTTTTCTCTAGACAGATCAACCTAACTTATAGCCTAATTGTGAAGGTGGAGAAAAAAGGCAAAAGGAATAAGAAAAACCCAGCATTTTTTGCTTAGTGAGGAGCACACATGGAGTCCAAGTAGCTGGTGGTTCTTCTTGAAGTTTTTGAAGGATTGCAATAGAAGAATTGATGGGCTCATAGAGAGATAGTGGTTCCGTAGGCCTTTAATTCTGTAGCTGGCCCACTCATTATTGTAAAAAAGAAGTCAATGTACTACTAATGGGTAGCCAATGATACTCTCTCCTAAATGAAGTTAGATGCAGTTATCCAGCACACGCTTAATTCTGGTGGCCTTGCCTTGAACTACACCTTAGTAAGTAATGACATTTCTGGAGGAACACAAGAGCTGACTTGTCTCGTACAACAGATCTGTTGTGATCCACGTAGCTTTAACATCACGTTTACTGAGGTATAGTGATTGTACAGCTATAAGGCTTATGCGAGCTCCAAACCAAATGGAACAAATAACAGATGTCACCAATTCCAATCTGTTCTTTTCCAAATTGAACAAATAATTCAATAAACTATTTTTAGAGAAAAGCCTATGCCTTGTATGGAAATCGTGAACAACTTGGTGAATCATGCAGCATCTCCAAAAGAAAATGGAATCCAATATCACACACAGCATTCTGATCATTGGCTGTGTTGATAAATACTTCATCACTTCTGAAAATGCATGATTGCATTGGTATAGACATGGCCTTCCACCATAAGTCAAAGTCTTCATGAATTAGAATTTTAAATTAAAATTAATTAACTGGTGATCAAGTGCTTTGGAAATAATACAAGCTTAGCCAAGTTGCTTCAAGTATGACATTTCACCTTTGTGCCTGATGTACCAGCCTGAGTTTCTGTTCTACTCAATTAGACCAGGGATATGTTCAGGCCATAATAAGGTATCAAAGTAGGGTTTAATAGAGGCTATTTATTTATTTTTAACTTTTTTTTGTCATTTATTATGTGTGTCCCAGAAGATCATTTTTAATATTATCTATCTTATTTTTCCTTTATTAAAGTTTATAATGGAAGCTATTTATACATGCCAGTAAGTAAATACTAAATATATAAATATATGTACATGCCTGTGTATACTTAATATATACATAATGTATATATATATACAAATATACATATATACACATATATAGATATGTAATTGTTTCAGCATTTGTATTTAACTATATAAAACTTAGAATATTACTAGGATAGTATTAATTAATTCCTTTCCTAGATACTTGAGCATCAATATGCTACAGAAAACTGTTTAATGAGAGAGATATGTTCTTCCTGCCTGGAAGCTTTTGGACAGAGAATACATGGACAGAAATAAAGAAAAAAATCAACTGAAAAATTCATCGAGGGAATTAAAATACCTTATAGCTATAGAAAACTTGTGTAGAAGACCTGCTTGTAGGTTAGGACAAAAATCTGCATTATAGAATGAAAAAAATAATTTTATTGGTATTTTTATTCTTATTTCACCTCCATTCCCATTCTTTCCTTATCCCTCTTCCAGAGAACCACCTTGTAAAATAAAGAAGAAGAAAGGGGGAAAACAGTGCAGTGTTCCATACACTTAGGGCCCTCTGACCTTTACAAAGAGAAGAGACATTTTCTTTTATTTTTTCTTTGAGGCCAAACATTATTATTACAATTTTGCTGCATTCAGTTTGATTATTTTATTGTGGCTATTTCCATTTCCAAATGTAATCATTGTATATATTGTTTTCTTAGTTCACCTGGCTTTATTTTGCATCTGTATATGTCTTTCCATGCTTTTTTCTATATACCATATTCATCATATCTTATAGTATAATAATATTCCAATATATTTATGTACCACAACTTGTTTAACCATTTCCCAACCAATGGGCATCTACTTTGTTTCTAATTCTTTACAATTACTAAAAACATTATAAATATTTTGGTATATATGAGGCCCTTCTTTTTGCCATTTACCTCCTTATACATGCGTAATAGGCACCAAAAATGTATTAGTTATTTTCACAATGACTTTAAAATTGACTATACTCATTTAAGATTTTTAAAAAATTGTTGATATGAAATGTAATTGAAATTAGTGACCTTGTTTAAGTAGATTAGAATGATTTGTAATTCTGATTTCAAAGCACCACTCCCAGTTGACTGACCTCTATTTACATGGCATATATACTGTCTGTATGTAAATTGCTCCCAAAGTACTAGAAAATAATTGGTCTTGCTAAGTATATAAAGATAAATAAATTCCCCTTATAATTGTTTGTTCACTTCATTTGCTCACAGAATACCCAAAAGTAAATTTTCAGTGGTCCTGTTAGAAATATGGCAAATTCAAAAGGAATTCCAGAAAAGAAACCCTACCTACGAGCAAATGCAGCATCAAGAGGCTGGTCTGAACTAAGCTCTATGGGATGACTCATCTATTGGTCCCAAGCTATTTTCTCAATTTTCTCTGAGGGAGCTTAGTTATCTAACTCAAAATCTTTCTCTCCAATCCAACTCCTGATCTTATATTGTACATCAGTATGCTAGTCCCTGTCTTCTCAAACATTCTGACCCCTAAGAATATCAATCTCAACTCTCATGTCCTCTACCTTCACTCCAACTTAACTATATACCGACACTGAACTTCCCATGACTCACACATTATTTTTTGCTTCCATTATCCACAACTCTGAAATTCATTCTCTGAAGAACATCCTAACGTTCCATCTTGCCCTCTGTCTCATTCTTAACAAATTCTCCTTTATCAGTCCATATCACAATTTCTATTAATTCCATGGTTCTCATCTCTGTTTTCTCAGTACATTATCCTCTCTCTGGCCTCAGTCTCCCAATCTTCTTAACTCTATAATTAATCAGTTTAAATATGTGATCCTTTACCTTTGAATTCCCTATTCCCTTGTTTTATAGCCACTCCTCTCTTTCTAAATCCTGTCTCTGGATTACTACCCCCCAGTAACTTCCTTCGCTGGTCCTACTTTACTGTTGCTAAATGCCACCTCAGGAAGTCATACAACTTTGCTACCTAGGTTTACTACAAATTTATGTCATTTAATCTCAACTATATGCTTTCCAATGCTTGACAAATCTTCTGCTCTGTCAGTTATTATACTCCTCCTTGCATTCCTTCTAAACCTTGCCTTCTCTTCTCAAACCATCTATGTCATTCCTTTCCACTCTTTTAATAGAATCCTTCTCTTCATACTTACAAAAAGAAAAAAAATGTGGTCATCCATTTTAAATTCTCTCTTTCCTCCAGGATTATGCCTCAAATGACTTTCAATATTATTTTTTTATATTGCTTTGTCCTAGTCTTTGAATAAAGGATGTCATCTTCTTGTCAATACGATATGGTACTTCATCTTATCCTTCCCCATTACCTATGGAAACTTGGTTCTTAGATGATTTCTGTTCCTCATACCTCCACTCTCTTCATTTTAATTTCTAATCTCTATCTAATGGCTTTTTTTCTGCTGTAGACAAACACTCTAAAATATTTGCCGTTCTTCAAAATCCTTTATTTGGCCCTGATATTTCCTCAGATAATAATCCTATATCCCTTCCCATTTATTATAAATGCTAGAGAAATTATCTGCCTTGGTGCCTATACTTCCTAAACATTTCACTCACTTTTTAACCCTCGGACACCTACAGTTATGTCAAACTTTTTTTTTTCAATGTAACAGACAATCTCTTAATTTCAAAATCCTGTAGCCTTTCCTCAGTTCTCAACTTTTTTTTTACCTCTCTACGACATTTGATGCTACTGATAACCCCTTCTCATGGTTCCTTTCTTCTCCCTGAATCTTCACAACACTACTGGTTCTCTTCATACCTATTTAACTTATTCTCTTCAGTTTTCTTTTTTTCTGAACTATCCATAACTATCTGGCCTTAAACATGGTGTTTTCCTTGGTCCTTTTTTTCTTTCCACTGTATACTCTCACTCTTGGTTATCTTTTTAGTTTCCATGGATTGAACTATCACCTCTAACAAAATGACATCCAAATCTATATACCCTATCCTAGTTTCTCTCCTAAGCTTTTAATCCAACAATACCAGCTGCCTATGGGGAATCCTCAAATGACTATTCTCTAGACATCCCCAAATCAGTATCTAAAACAGAAATTATTACTGCCCCCCACAAAGTCCCCTGGGTTTCTTCATAAAGTTCATATTTATGTGGAAGAGAGATAAGAATAAGCTTTCACAAGGTATCTGTTATGTGCTAGGAACTATGCCAAGCAATTTTTATAAATATGATCTTATTTGGTCTTCACAACAACCTTACAATGTAGGTGATATATTATCTCCATTAGAGAGTTGAGGAAGTTGAGGCAAACAGATTAAGTGATTTGCCAAGGTTCAGACACAGCTGGTAAGTATTTGAGGCTGGATTCAAAAGCCAATCTTCTTAATTCTAGGCCCAGCATCCTACTTAGTGTGTCATAAGCTATATCTAGATATGTGATAGAAGGTAAGACCATTCTTCTAGTCACCCATTTTTCAACTATGAGATATTTCTGAACTTCTTTTCACTCACTCCTAATATCCAGGCAGTTGCCAAGTCTTATCAGGTCTGTCTTATAAAGTACTTTCTGTATGACAACTCTATAAATTAGGTAAAGCAAGTGTTATTACCCCATTTTGCTGATGAGTAAATTAAGACTCAGAGAATTTTAATATCTTGCACCTGGTCACAGAGTTGACAAATGATAGGATCAGTACTCAAATTCTTATCCTCTGATTCTAAATCTAGGGCCCCTTCTGTTATACTGTGTTAGCTGATGGCTGGTTCATAGTCCTGCTAACCAACTAAGAATTTTTCTTGAGTGAATCTATCCTACTTACTTTATATCTAAGCTTCTCATAATGCTTCCTCTTCTACCTCTCTCAAGGATTTCTAAAAATATTCCTCCTTTATGCAATTATTCTGAATTTATCAAAGAAAAGCTATGAGCTCTCTACCCCTTGTAGTCATGGAACCCCCATGAAACCAAATTATTTTAATCCCTCATCTCTCAACTATGCTTAGCATTGACTTGTAATTAGTGTGTTTGACTATCCATTATTAGGATTTAAAGAAAGGACACCAGAGATCATTTAATCTACTCCCTTAATCTTATAGATGACCTAGAGAGTGAAGTAATTGAATGAATGTCAATAGATGAATAAAATGTATTTAAGTTCTTACTATGTTTTATTCACAGTGGTAAGTTCCAGAGATAGAAACAGAAAAGCAAAACCATTCTTTCTCTGAAGGAGCTCACCTTCTAAACGCTAAAGATTGTCACTAATGGCACCATACCCTTTAGGTTTCCATTTTATAAAAATGGATGCTTCCTAGCTATGTGACTCTATGTGACTTTGGGCAAGTCACGTAACCACCATTGCCCAGCCCTTAACAGTCTTCTCTTCAATATTAATTTTAAGATGGAAGGTCCATGGTTTTCTTTTTTAAGCCATCAGTATCAATGTATGGGACATTCCCATAAGAGAATGCATGGAACCACCAGCATGTTCCATGTGAGTGACCATAATGAACTATGCCCCAGTGGGATAGACTTAGGCATGTACTCTTTCTTCCTCTCCTGTTGTCTGAGAAAATGAGCATTCTGAAGTGCAGCCTGAGTCATATAAATGAGTTTTAATGGAGAATTATTGCAGTATCTTGTTAGAGACTGCTGGTGTACTTTAGACCCATGGTACATTTATAGCAACTGGAAAGGGAAACCCCTGGAGGAAAGCCAGCTATTTGTGAGCAGCTGATATGGACAGTACCCAAGTTGATTCCAAGTACCTATCCATACATTGTTCTCTTTTTTTGAGAGATGTAATCTAATGGATCTCTTTAGTTCTTACTTTCAGCTCTCAATGATGAAGCAGAACATGACAGTAGTAAAATGGTGTTGGTATGCTGCCCATGTCCAAAAGCAAGTAGAATTGCTCCTGGCTTTCAGCCCAGTTTAAAGAACTTTTGAAGGAGAATCTTGAATGAGGATTTTCATTTTCATATTTCCAAGGGATACTAAGAATTATAGAGACAGTTGATTTGCAACTGACAGTGAGTGCTATGATCATCTGATTTTGCCCTTTACCCAATGAAAATAAAGGCTTTGTGGCCTTCCCAGGTCATCCAGTAGTCATGGAAGTCGGAGTGTAGCTTCAGTTTTAAAAGATACCAAAGTATGGTGGAAAGAGTAATTGATCAAGAGTCAAAAGATTTGGGTTCATATCCCACCTCTGTCACATATAACTTGTGGGATCTTGATTAGCCAGCTTTTCCTCCTTTGACCTCCAGTCCTATTACCTATAAAATGAGAAGATTGGACAAGATATCCTCTAATATCTTTTTCAGCTGTAATCTACCAAAAGTATAGGAGCTACACCAACCTGCCAACATCCATGGCAAGGGGCAGCCTTCTTTTGCTTGTCAATCCAGTATAAATTGTCTTTGATACCGTATACTTTTTTTCCTTCCCATTAGTTCCTTATACTGCAATTAGTTTTACTCCACTGACCACCATTGCAATTATTAAATTAGCTATCTTCTCCTGGGTTCAGTTCTTTTGTCTCCAACTAGATTATAAATTCCCTGAGGACTTAGATCATGACTTTTACTTTTCAGCATCTCTAGCCTAGTATATAGTGCCTTGTACCTATCAGATACTCATTAAATATTACATTTTTGATTGATGAGTTTCCAAGTGATTGAACAGTCCTGGTTACTTCACTCTCTGGTGGTATTTGAGCTTCAAGGGGTTGTAATGTATGATGATAAGCAATTATGTAGAACAGGAAGTGTAGAACAGTTTGGAGGCCAAAAGATCTGAATTTAAATCCAGCCTCAATCACTTACTAGCTGTGTGACCCTGGGCAAGTCCCTTAACCTCTTTCTACAGTTCCCTCATCTGTAAAATGAAAATAACAGTTCTACCTTTCAGTGTTTTTGTAAGGATAAAATATTTGTAAAAAGCTTTACAAACCTTAAAGTACTGTAAATATTATTATTATTATTATTATTATTATTATTATTATTATTACTACACTTCTACACTACTTAAAAGCACCGGCTCTTTGGTCAAAACAATCATCAATGAAAGTTGACTCCTAGCAGACTATGTCCCTATTGCCATTTGCTTTTCTGGATGTGTATTCCATCTTCATACTCTAGCCCATATCTTTCCTCTCTTTGTCTGCTTGGTACTTCTGGCCATTTCTCCATTGAGAGTCTTTGCTCATCTGGTGAACAACTGACTTCACACTGATTCGACCCAGTCCTGGCCCAGTCTCCCAAATAATCCAAGTGCTAGGATAGAAGTAGCTTCATTGCTATCCATAGAGGAAGTTAAATAGGGACATCTAAATGGAAGATCACTGTAGAATTCCATCTTTAGAGTGCTGTCCACTCTTCTTGAGGCTTGTCTGATTATAATGACCACTGATAGAACCAGTGGAACGTGATATCATCATCTCCCAGGCAAAAGCCTGGGAAGCTTTTTCTTTGAAGGGCTTGAGTACTCCTCAGGGGGATTTCTCACTTTTCTGGCTCATTATTTCCCCTCACATAATTGGGGAACTTCAGAACCTAACAAAAGATTTTGCTTCTCCCACTTTAAAGGATCCTTTGGGATCTTATTTTATAATTAAGGTTGGGTTGCCTTTCTAGGCAAGTAGAGTATTAAATACTTAACTTTGACTGGAAAATGTCTCAAAGGCATTGAAAAACATAACCTTGGGAAGCTTTATGATCATTGATTTTCTTGTTTAATTTGTTTTTGTTCAGTTTTAATGGTGGATTTAAAGCTAGAAGTGATCTCCAGAGTCAAGTAACTCAATTATTTTTACAGATAAAGAAATTGAGGCCCAGCGATGTACTACAGAATCATCAGTCTTTGAAAATATATATAGTCTGGATCTCCATGTTTAGTCATTTGTTATTTGGTTCTGGAGAAATAGTGAAAGTAATAGACTTGAATTCAAGCTGTAGTTTTTTTTTTCCCTTTTAGAAGCCTATCAGGGGAGTTGCTTCAGCTCACTTAGTTTCTGAGAACCACATTTGGGTTCCTTAGCCCAGGGGACACAGTTATTAACAGAGACCTGGAGCTTTGATATCAGAATGGAGCTCAGTTTCCAATAGAATCTTCCTAAATGAAAAAGGAAAGAGATGACTTAGAAGCTAAGGATTCAGAGAGCTGAGAACACTCCAGTTATGCCCCAATGCTTAGCAAAACCTTGTAATTTCTGTTACCAGCAGGGCTAAGAAAATATGGATAGTGACTTCCTGTTTTTTGAAGAGTTCATAGATACACTTTACATGACCATGCTGGCTAAGTGTACTATGCTCCTTTCTAGCCCACAATCCCTCTACCACCCAAAGGAATAGCCCAAATTCTAAGGTTTTAAAATCTCAAATTATTTCCCTTCAAAAAATGAATATGTCAAGGGCTTAGTGGAGAACTATCTAATGAGTAAACAAGGTAGCAATTACTGTTATTTCCAGTACAGCTTATGTGATTACTGTGATGATGTTTAGACTTCCCTCTGACATATGTTTGGAAATGTTGGAAATTATGTGTAAAGTGGACACATAGATTTCATTTTGCCTTCCCTGGCTTTACCTAACAGTTTGGCTCATTTCCTGAGGATTCATCAATTCCCGCTACTCATTAAAAAAAAAACAAAAAAAAAACTAAAAATTTAGTCATTCCTTTGATCTTTGATGAATTGACTCTAAAGCATTGTTTTTTGGGGTAGGTTTTCTTTGGCAAAAGATGCCAGGTTAACAATGAAGGGAGATGTGTTGGCAACCTCAAAGCCAATTTGGCTCTGTTTCCCTTTGACCTGAAGATATCATGTACCAACTATGAGAAGTAGTAATTAGGATATTAGACTTAAAGTTGTGAGATTCTAGTCCAACTCATTCATTTTATAGAGGATACTGAAGCCCAAAGAGGCTAAGAGATTTGTTCTAGGTCACACATATAGTAAGAATGAGGTCATAATTCAAGTTCTGGTCTTCTAAGTCATAATCATATGCTCTTTTGACTGTTCTGTAACTTTTTCCAGGTTTAAGCTTCTTTTATTACAGAGGGCAAGAGTAGCAACTGTGTTTTGTTTTGTTTTTTTAATATTGGATTCTTTTTAGAACAAAATGGCACAATGCTAAACATGCCATAGGTTACTCAATAATACTCACTAAATTAAATAAAACTGATTTTTACATAATCCTTATGTTAGAAGCTTCCTCTTGACAGGAAGAGTTCAGGTAAACTTTGGGGAAACCTCACCTTTCTGACTACCTATCCAGATAATATGGGAACGTCAGTATCTGACATATCCCAACCCCAGAGTTCCATCACCAGCTTCCTTTAAAAGTACACTGACTCACAAGGCTTAAAACATGAACAGATTTATTTCAAGTTAAAGGAAAAAATAAAATAGAATTTATATGGAACCCATAACAACCTTTCAGGAAATGACGATCATTCCCTGGGGACCAATTCCCTTCAGGTTGTTTTTTTAGCCTGTGTTGTAAAGAACAGCTCTATTTCTAATATATTCTCTTGTCCTTTGTTTCCTGGCCCTGACATTCTGTACGTGAGGTTTCCCATATCTTATAGGAATGATCTCCTTTTGTACTTTACAAACAGATTTTTCTTCCCAATTCCATGTAGTTCAAGGTGACACCACAGCCTGTGTCCCTTCTTCCTACTTTCTGGGTGATCTCAATCTGTTGTTTAATTGTTTTCAGTTGTGCCTGACTCTTTATGACCCCTTTTTGGAGTTTTCTTGGCAAAGCTACTAGAGTGGTATAGCATTCCCCTCTTTCAACCTAGTTATTCCCTAGTCAGGACTATATTCCTTAGGAGGTTCAATAGCAGCATCTCCCTCTCTCTATAAGTTTCTCTTAGTTCACCAGGACTTCCCCCTTAGCATGGAAGAGGGGCCACATCCCAATTCATCTAGAGAAGGAGAGACCATAGATTCCTGGCCCTCCCATGAACCTGTGAGAGGAGAATTTTGACTCCTTACTATGTTTATGTATTTGGGACTCCTTCTGATAGCAAGTGTCTAAGAGAGACTTCCATGGTTCTTCTGACTCTATGATAACATTACTCTATAATCCTCAGAGTAAGATGCCACAGGATTGAGTTCTACTTCCATTTACAATGTGAGGAATATTTAAAGTAAAACAATTCTGATAATTCCTGTAAAAATAAATAAAACAATAAAAACATAAAAATAAACAAATATTGAAGTTATAATTATTATAATACAGTTTATTATTATACATTGTTGTACATCTCATTATTATTTTATATAAATATTATGCTTGACTTCAGATGAATGGTCTAAGCAGCAGCTGCTAGCTCACAGCTATAATTCCACTAACATATTTTGGTGATATTTGAAACCACCATAACAAGATTCTTTGTTCTCTTTTTCTTTGCCTTGATAGCTATTGGCATCACTATCATCAGCATAAAAAAAAAGCAAATACCTTTAAGTGACAGCACTGACCTGTACAAAGAGAACTAGAGGGATGGTGCTTCTGCTCCTCAGAAGTGCCAACTGCCAATAACCCGTTAGAGTATTAGCCGTTGTCATTAAAATATTGAGAAAGCAGTGTTTTTTTGTTATATTGTTTGTAATCTAATAGTAATTCCATATGTGATAGTGAGGGGAAATAGCATATTACAGTGGGAAGCCCAATGCACCAGTCAACTCAGAAGATCCATGTCACAGTTCTTGCTCTGTCATTAATTAGCTATATGATCTTGAGTCATTGGGAGAGTAACAGAATGTTTAAAAAAATCATCTCATCTAATTTCTTCATTTTACTGATGAGGAAATTTGATCACTTATGCTACCCTAGACTACCTCAATTTCTTTAACTATAAAATGAGGGTGAATGAGATGGCTTCTTACATCTCTCCTACCTCTAAATCTATGACTATATGAAGAGAGAAAGTGATTTGTTCAAGATCAGTCAGAAAACAGTGACCTAGCCAAGATGAATCCAGGCCTTTAAGCTCCAAATCTATGGTACTTTTCTCTAGACCACGAATCCTTTCTACTTACAATTTGACTAGTGGAATACATATCAGGTCTTTGGATATCAGTTTCCTTATCTGTAAAATGAAGAGACCTCTAACATTCTGACATATGATTATTCATTTAGCTTGCCCTGCCCCTACTGAGTTTGCTGATTCATTTTACCCATCTTCTCCCAGTAGATTCTTGGAGGTTTCTTAGAATTCTAACATGCTGTGATTCATTTTATCCAACATGTCCCTAATGTATTCTTGAATGTCCCTTAGAATTCTGACATGCTGTGGCGATTCATTTAACCCACTGTGCCCCAGTAGGATTCTTCAAGGTTCCTTAGAGTTCTAACATGTCATGATTCATTCTACTCATCCTTTTCCTAATGGATTCTTGAAGGAGGTACCTTATGATTCTGACATGCTATCCTTTAACCCACTAAGCTCTTATTGGATTCTCCAGAATGCCTTTATGCCTCCGAACATGATTCATTTAATCCACCCTTTTCCTATTGGATCTTTTTTTGCCTGTTATCTTAGGCCTTTACTCCAGTGTCTGTGGCCTCCCCACAAGGAAGATATATTGCACAGGATGACAAGCCACAGAAAGTACATTATAAAATCTTTATTGTGGTTTACATCATTCTGTACAGTACATTTTTTATTATGGAGCCTTAAGGAACAGTTAGAACATTGGTTTGTTTGAATAAGGAGGTGCATATTCTCAGGCAAGGGCATGGCCTACTTTGAGTCCTTCCTTCAGCTTGATTGTTTTCCTTTTGTGTTCATAACAGGTGTATAGGCTTAAAGCCCTTATTTATTTTTCACCTATATTTTATAAGACTTTTGTGATAAAACATCATTGTCATTGAGGTTATCACAAAAACATTGGACCATTATTCAATTTTTGGTTCCTTTTTGCAAGAATAATTTATGGAAATAAATTACGTGAACATAGAATAGTATACCTGTCTGATTTGTGGGAAAGAAAGGAATTTAAGACCAAAAAAAAAAGAGAACATTACAAAAGGTAAAATGAATGACTTCGATTATATCAAATTAAAAAGTGTTTGTACAAGCAAAACCAATGCAACCAACCAAAATTAGAAGGAAAGCAACAAACTGGGAAAATATTTTTATAACATAACTCCCTGACAAAGTTTTAATTTACCAAATATATAAGGAACTAAGTCGAATTTACAAAAAATCGAGCCATTCCCCAGTTGACAAATGGTCAGGGGATATGAATAAGGACATGAAGAAAGCAAAACTATCAATAAGCAAATGAAAACGTGTTCATCATGTGGTTTGTTGGGATTATGATTGAAGTTTGGGCATTAAATTCTACTGCAAATATGAATAACATGGAAATAGGTTCTGATCAATTTTATATGTATAACCCAGTGGAACTGCTTATCAGCTCCCAGAGAGGGGAGGGAAGAGGGGGATCATAAATCATATAACCATGGAAAAATACTCTAAATTAAAAAAAAGAATAATTTATGGACATTAATCTACAGAAGCACAAGGAGACAAAAAAGTAACCATCATTGTCATCCAAATCTCAAATCTATAAAATGAAACAATTAGGGAAAATCCCTTGACTGCTCCTAAAAGTGGTAAACTTCAATGGATCTATGATCTCAGGTAATAATAAGGGTAACTCATTTTTAGAGTTGACAAAGTATGCTTTCATTTGAGTAATCCTGAGGTTGGAAGTGTGAATATTGTTGAATACATTTAATTTCCATTTTACAGATGAGAAACTGAGACTTTGAGAAGGTAAATGACTTACCTGTGATCTCATTGTCTCAGATCCTGATTCCAAGTTCAGTGCTTTATATACAACATTATCCTCTTGACACCCTTAAATGGTACAAATCGCACCACATCATTGTACTTGGAATCATAAAAATTGAGTTTGAATTCTGGTTCTGCTACTTCCTATGTGAACTTGGATAAGTCAATTCTCCCCTTTGGGCCTCAGTTTCCTCATCTGTAGAATGAGAGAGTTGGATTAAATAACATCATTTCCGGGGGCAGCTGGGTAGCTTAGTGGATTGAGAGTCAGGCCTAGAGATGGGAGGTCCTAGGTTCAAATCTGGCCTCAGACACTTCCCAGCTGTGTGACCCTGGGCAAGTCACTTGAACCCCATTGCCCACCCTTACCACTCTTCTACCAAGGAGCCAATACACAGAAGTTAAGGGCTTAAAAAAAATAACATCATTTCCAACCATGGGTCTGGGACACTATGATCTTCAACCAGTGTGATTCATGTCCATGTCTATTTTTATGCAACACATTGTGTCTTCTAAAGGTTAAGAAATACCAATTTTCATAACTTTCAGTAGGTTTCCCATCCTGCAATAGTGGGTCAATATCAAGTCCATGTCTCAGGGAATCAGGCTAAAAACTGAGACATAATATTTACCACAGCTTACCTGAAATCACATAAGAGGTCTATGGCAGATGGCTATAATCCAATGCCAAAATCCATTGACTTGATGGGTTATGCATATGTGATGAGGCACTGAAACTGAAAAGCTTTCTTAAATGAATATTTCTCAAGGAAATTGGACCAGCTTAAAGACCATGATTGCTGCAGGAAGATGATTGGCCTAATTGTGATTAAAGTATGCCCCTATGTAATGACAGAGGTCTGCATATAAATAAATACCTTACAAAATCTTTAATAATCCTATGATTGTATGAACTAACTTCCTTCTAATTGCATTCCTCTGGACCACCAAAGGTGGAAAAGTGGATAGAGGACCAGACTTAGAACAGGAAAGATCTAAGTTCAAACCTAGCACTGGATACTTAATAACTGTATGCCCTTGGACAAATTATTTAGCCTCCATCTACCTGTATTTCTTCCTCTGTAAAATGGGAATAAAAATAGCATCTACATCAGAGGGGTCATTAGGATCAAATGACGTAATATGCATAATGTACTTTGCAAACCTTAAAACATGATATAAATGTTAGTTTATTACTGTTCTAAATAGCTTAAAGTATTGTACTTCAAATTTATCATTATTATGAATAACAATAAAAGCTAGCATTTATATAGAACTTTAAAATTTGCAAAGTGCATTGTAAATATTATTTTATTTGATCTTCGCAAAAACCCTGAGAGGTAAGTGCTATTGTTATCCATATTTTTCAGTTGAGGAAATTAAGGCAAAAAGAGTTTGAGCAATTGCTCATGGTCACACAACTAGTGAAGTATTTGCAGCCGGATTTAGAACTCGGTACTTCCTGATTCCAGGTTCAGTGTTCTATCTCTTGTGCTACCTGGGCAACATGATGTAGTTTCAGGAGCACTTAAACTAGTCTCAGAAAACCAGCATTAGAATCCCCATTCAGCCATTTGCTGTATATGATGTTGGGCAGGTCATTTAAGCTTCCTCAGTCTCAATGCCATCATTTTTTAGGAGGATCTTGTGGCTCAGTAGAGTCTGGAACCTTTATGGTATCTTCCATTAACAACCTCCTGGACAGAAGAGGAGGACAATTTTGCCTGAGTGTCTGTAGACCCATTTCTACTTCATTGAGAATGAGAGATTAGGCACAAGTCATAGGGGATTAGCTATTGATTGGAATGTGTTGGGTCTCTAAAAGAAAGTTGAGATGGTTAGGAGAGATACAGAGACAGACAGAGACAAAGACAGGAAAAAAAGAGAGGCAAAGACAGAGAAATAGAGAAAGTCGGATTGAGTGAGAGGGGGAAGAACAGAGACAAGACAGAGACAGACAGACAAAAAGAGAGAAACAGAGAGACAAAAAAGAGAGACAGAGAGAGAGTGAGAGAAGGGCAGAGACAGAAAGAGAGAGAGACAGAGAGAAAGGAGAGACAGAAGGATAGAGAAAGACAGAGAGGTGGAAGAAAGAGAGAGGCAGAAAGACAGAGACAGAGAGACAAAAAGAGAAAGAGAAAGAGTGAGAGATAGAAACAGAAAGAGAGAGACAGAAACAGAATCAGAAAGAGACAGAGACAGAGACAGAGAGAGAGAAGAGACAGACGGACAAAGAGACAGAAAGACAGAGCCAGGGAGGCTAAAGCAGGGAACTAATAGAGACAGAGACAGAGAGACAGAGTTGAGCATATAGAGCTCTAATGGTGGACCTGGTTCTTAGTCAGGAGAAAGCAGGGTAGAGCAAATTCTGTATGTGCACAGACTCTCCCCCTGAGAGCCAATAATGGTAGCCTTGAGATTAAAGTAGCTCTAACCTATATAGCCCCAGAGGGATTAGTGAGAGGCAGTGGAAGCAGGACCTATCAACCATGTAGCCCCAGGAGAGATTAGTCATCTGCATTAGGGAGAGTTCTTGAATCCTGAGTTCTAGATCCCAGATGATACAGAGGCAGTCTCAAGACTCAAATGACTGAGAAAAGGTTGTTGAGGATAGGAAAATATTATGGTTCGGTGGTGAGAAATTCTGAGCCCTAACCCTCTGGAAAAGTGTTTAGAACTGGGCCATGGTTCAAGCACTGAGAAGCCACCAAGGACAAAGCTTCGTAACTCAGGAACAAAAGCCTAGACTTTGCCTTTGCTGCCATTGTATGTGTTTTATTTAGACAGAGCAGATTCCAATGGGAGGGATGTTTTCTCTCCAGCTACTCCAAACTCATTTTCTTTTTGTGGAACTTTGGATCACAGAGTGACACAATGAATGGGAAAGAATGCATAAGGTCCTGTGAAAAAGGAGGAGTAATGAAATAGGAAGAGTTGCTTCTCTAGCAACCAGAGTTCATGTCCTTTTGGGAGTGCTCAAATACTACAATTAATACCATGGTGCTGGAAGATTTTATATATCTTGCAGCTCACTGGAATATAAGAGGTTACAAATTTACATAAATTATTTATGGCCTAGAGCATTGTAGGAGCCCTAAAAATGCTTGTTGACTTGTTTACTAGATTTATAATGTTTATAAAACCATAAGCTTATGTAGAGATCTGGCCTTCTTAATCCAAACCTTTCACCTGATAGAAGAGGAAATTGAAGACTACCAAAGATTAAATAACTCAACCAAGTGAGCCACATGTGTAATAAATGGTAAAGGAAGGTTTTGAACTCAGATCCTCCAACTTCCAACCCAGTGTTCTTTCCACTACACCATGTTGACTTGGCCCTTTCTTCTGCATTGTTCCTGTGGGGTAAAATCAAGACTGATGTTTATCCAATATTGGTTATTACCATGAGTGCTTGCATAGAAGCTGAGACCCTTTTACCCACACTAGACATTATATTATGAGATTCCCAGAGAAAACTTTATGGAGAGACAAACACAAAAAAACAAAAACAGAGATCTGAATTTTGGAGAAACTGGGAGATTGAACTTAAGCCAGAGTTTTGTATATTTGCTTCTGGTTTATTCTTGATCTCATAGGGTTGATGTAAGGATAGAATAAGATAATGGATGCTGAAGTCCTTTGTAAGCTATAAGAAACTGCAAAAAACAAGACATTTATTATTGGTTATGTTATATATACACATATATCACAGCACATTTAGAGATTTTTTTTAATTTAATAGACTAAGTGCAGTGTCCCAGAAATTCTGCTGGTTCTGATTAGTGCTTTCCAACTCAATTAGCATCCTCCTACCTAAATATGTGAAAATTTCTACTAAAGGTGATGCTTAGGTAACAGTATTAACTGTTTCACATGTCATTCATTTTACCAAAACATCACTATCTCAGTCAGATTCTAAAAAGATGATTTCCAGGTTATTGAGACAGGGTCCCAGATTATTGATGGCCTGTGCAATATGTATATCATATACTGGCACCTAAAAAATAAATACATCTATGCTGAAAAACTATGGCACATTAATGTCTCTCTGCAAGTAAATAATGACAACCCCATGCTATTCAAACTAATTGAGACAGGAAGTTTCACAGAGACATGAACCAAACTGAAAAGATTATGTGGCTGAATTCAATTAAATTCAATCAACATTTATTAAATATCTTCTAGAGAGAAGAACAATCAACCAAAGGATCTTCCCTGTTGGCTTTTTATTTAGTTGGTTTTTACTTGATACCCAAATAAAAGCCCATTTCTGTTTTGTAATGAACTGTAATAAACAGTTCAGTTTTAACACTGAACTGGAATTTAGATGAAATTATGTGAACTGGCTGCATGTGGCCTCTAGATGGTATTTGGGGGAAAGTGCTTGGGATGCATAAGTGTTATTTTTACCCAGGTCTAGTCACTGAGGATGTGTAAAATAACCTTAGATCACCATCTGCTAGTTGGGTTGTTTGTGTATTTAGCTATAACGCATCAGTTCACTTCTGTCCCCTGGAGCTTCTGATTTATCTATTTTTTTTTTGTATTCTTGGCCAGGTAAATGGAACCCAAGTAATATTTGAACTGGAGATACAGTAAGACAAGTGTACAAGTCATCAAGTTAATATACAAACATGACTCCTGGGCCTTGAAGTGAGAAAATAAATTCTCATACTTGAAGGATACAAAATGTTCTGAACACCTATGACGACTATGCCTTTTCTCATATTGAGGCAGGAAGTTTTATGAGCACACAGAAAACTTGCTTTAACTGGATGCACGATTCTCTGGGCAGATAAAGCACAAGGCAAGTGGAAGGAGAAAAGGCCAAAGCCTCAGAACCTCCAGGGCAGTGATGATTATTGTTGTTTAAAGTACACCCTGTCTGCTCCCTAAATTGCTACCTATATCCCAGACAGGGGTGTTCCCCAAGGGGACTTTGATTTGCCCATGAACTTTGAGGCTGAATGCCATTGCTGTTGGCACTGTCATTAAGCACCCAGGACTTGCATGATGAGGGTGGGGAGATGAGCCTAGGATATATAGAACCAGAGGCTAGAAGAGATTAAAATATGTCCAGGTAACAAGAGCAGAGCAGGGAATGAACTCTGGGTGCATTTCCTACTGCTGTCAGATCATGTATCATTGCCACTAAGTTGCCAGAATTACCGTGCTGTTGAGGAATTGCAGATAAACTTCTCCAGTGAATTTATATCATGCAAATAGAACTTACTTATAGTGTATAGATAGAAGGGACAGAAATGGGAGGAATTCTAGAAAAACTTATAAATAGCACACATTTATGGAGCTTACAGACTGGAAGAGGCTGAGATTATCTAGTTCAAACTTTTCTTCATGGTTATGGAAACTGAGTCCCCAAAAGAAAAATGACTTGTCTAATGTCACATAGGTTGTAAATAGCTAGGATTTGAACCAAGGTCCTTCCTTTGTTGCTTCTAATATTCCATCTGCCTCTTCTGTATAGCATAGAACAGTGATTCCCAAATTGAGTGCCACCGCCCCCTGGTGGTTGCTGCAGTGATACGGTATGGAGGTGATGGCCACAGGTACATTTATCTTTCCTATTAATTGCTATTAAAATTTAAAAAAAATTAATTTCCAGGGGGCTAAGTAATATTTTTCAGGAAAGGGGGCAGTAGGCCAAAAACCTTTAGGGAACCACTGGCATAGAATGTTCATTTTTTGCACTGCTGAATTTTTCTTCATGAGTCTATTCTTTCCCAAAATATTAGCCTTTTTAGCTTTATCCTCAGGAGGATTTGCTTGCATTTATGTTAAGGCAGACTAAGATCTATTGTTGGATTGCAAAGCACTATTGGAACTAGCAAAGTCATCCAGTAACAATAAATATAAAGAAAAATGCTCACCGAACAGAACACTGGCTATGGTCACTACCTACTTACATAGGACGTGATAGAATCACCATATTTTTTGATTCGAAAAGGGCCTTAAAAGGTCATCTCTTCCAGACAATCATTTTATAGATCAGGAAAGTGAAGCCCCAAAGAGATGAAATGATGGACATGAGGCCATGCAGGTAGTAAATGGAGATCTAAGGTTGGAGTCTGGGATTAAGTGGTCCTCAGAGATTAATCGCAGATCTCAGAGCAAAAGAAAGAAATTATGCCTTTCCCCTTTGGCTAAAGAATGAAAGAAAGGGTTTCCTTTCATCACAACTTTGTTAGACAAGTGCAACTAACTGTAAATTGAGCTTGAGGCCACATGGGCTGTATGCCGGAGGGAACTGTGTGTGTGCCATAGAATGGAAAGCTGTTTGGGACTGGCACAGAGGGACCATTGCTAGGCTCTGGGAAACTCACCAGGCCCTAGGGGAGAGAAGTGAAGCTGGGCCTCATTTCCTCCACAGTGCTATGGGAAAGGTGACTGAAAAAAAAATCTGTGGGTGGAAAATTACTTAGGGCTTTTTCCCAGGTTCACTATTTTCTGAAGAGAAGGTCAAAATTCTGCAGTCTTGGGTTTCCAGATTCTCTTCCTACTGTCTTAACTAGTTCTGAATTTTCAAGGCAAAACAAGAGGTCAAAAATGATGTCTGGGGGCAGCTGGGTAGCTCAGTAGAGTGAGAGTCAGGCCTAGAGACAGGAGGTCCTAGGTTCAAACCCGGCCTCAGCCACTTCCCAGCTGTGTGACCCTGGGCAAGTCACTTGACCCCCATTGCCCACCCTTACCAGTCTTCCATCTATGAGACAATACAACGAAGTACAAGGGTTTAAAAAAATCTGTTAAAAAAAATGATGTCTGTCCAATTATCTCTTTCAAAAGAATTTATAGAATGAGTTCTGGATAGCAAAATGATCACATACAATCATCATCCTATATGATGCTAATGACTTTTTATTTTTTAATTCAGAAAATCTCTGACTTTGAACTCAAATAACTATAAATGTCAAGGACTTTTCCTTTTCCCCAGGTTGAGAAGAATGGAGACCTATCTCCACAGTGCAGAACTGCTTCTTATCAAAACAGCTTAGCTCAAATCATCAAAGCTGTTTTATTTATAACCTGCTTAGCGGGAGAAGAGATAATCAAGTATATCATAGAGACATCCTCAGGTACCAAGTCCTCACAGCATGCATCTTTAGATCCCCCTGCCACCTTTTTTCAGTGTCCTGGCAGACCAGAAAACTAAAGAAAGAAAGAAATTAGGTTAGATTGTATAGAGAATTTGGCATAGTTATGTTTAAGTTTTTTAAAAAAGGATCCTTACACGTGTCCATGTTTAAAAAAAAAAAAGAGGCAGTTCACATTTTGTACTGAATGATCAATGCAGAGGACCAAGTTATGTTATTTTAAATTATTTTACAACTCATTTATAGCCCCTTTTATTCAGAAAGCATCAGCAGCCAAGAAATAAGTAGCCTGTTACAGACAAATAGGTCAAGTGTCCCTAGAAACAGCTCTGCAAGATGGAGAAAGACCTTAAGATCAGAGGAGAGAATGATTAGAACCAATGGAGTTACCTTTTTTCTCTCTTTCACTGCAACAGTAAGCTGTTTCCTTCTCCCACTTAAGTCATGTGGGAAATGAGACAACCCTTGGGATACTCAGTGGTTACTTAATTTAAACAGCTTTACAATCACTGGCCAGAGAATGCCATGGAAGAACAAATATTAATAACATTGTAGACAATTTTAAAAGCTGAGGATATTATATCTTGAACACATTATTACTAGATGCTGCATTTTAATTACTCACATGGGGGGGGGGATACCTTATTGTATCTGACTTGTTTCACTCAGACTTTAAAATGTATATGTAAGGTAGACATTAGCTGCTGATCAGGGCTATTTTATATAAAAGGAAAAAGAGAATATTTTCTCAAGGGTGAGATCATTTCACAGTTATCCTTTGAAGTATACAGGTGAAGGGTTCAAGGATAAGATTTCACCCTAATAGTCAAGGACATAAATATGTCTCTCAGAGATCTAAGTTATCTTCACATACTATTCTCATAACAGAATCTCAGAGAATCTCAACAAGCATATATTTGTGGTTTTATTCCCATTTTTAAGAGCTGCATAGGTAACATGAAAAATTAAGTTTCTCATGCTATTTTTCATGTAAGTTGTCTTTTGGTCTTTTTCACGGGTGCATTATTTTTGGAATTTGGGAGATAGTGGGTAAACCAGCCAGCAAGCATGTCATTTCCCACTGCCAAGAGCTCAGGACCTACAAGTGGATTTACTAGTGAACAAAACCAAAGAACTTCAGAGATGGAAGGGACCTCAGAGAGCACTTAATATATGACTTTTATTGGTTAATTCATCTCCTGATCTCTAACTTAAGACTTTCAAAGATGGAAAATTACCAAAGTAGCCCATTTCTACTTTTAGAAAGTCAATTTTTGAGATGGATTTTTTTTTTGCTTAGACAAATAAACCTCTCTGTGATTTCCATTCACTGTTCCTCATGCAGCCCTCTGGGACCATATGTTGTTGTTTCAGTCATTCAGTAATGCCCAACTCTTCATGACCCATTGGACGATAGTATGCCATGCATGCCCTTTTGTCCTCCACTATCTCCTGAAGGCTCATGTTCATTCCTTCCATGACATTGTCTCTCCATCTCATTCTCTGTCATCTTCTTCTCCTTTTCCCTTCAATATTTCCCAGCATCAAAATCTTTTCCACTGAATTCCGTCTCTCATTATGGGGACAAAATATTTAGGCTTCAGCTTATTTATCCTTCTAATGAACAGCCAAGAGAACATGTGTAATCTGTGTTTCACATGACAGCCCTTCAAATATTTGAAACCAGCTATCATTCAGCTTCCCCTTAGTCTTATCTTCTCTAGGCTAAATATGTCCAGTTCCTTCAACTTATCCTTCAATGCTTTACTTTTTACTCTTTCCAGCTATACTAGAAAAGCTTGGCCTGGACTCCCTCCATTTCGTCAAGGTCTTTGCTAAAATGTAGCCCTCATAATTGAATGTAATACTCTAAGGATAGTCTGACCAGAGTGGAATGAAGTAAAACTAGCACCTTCTTTGTTCTAGACCTTTTGTCTTTATTTTGTGGTGTAGTGAAAAGAGCACCATGCTTGGAATAAGAGTCTGCCAAATGCTCTGCTGAAGTCCTAGCATATGGTGTCTAGGTCAGTCTTCTAGTCTACTGTTATAAAGTGTTCGGGTTGAGAAGACTATTTCTTAATTTTTTCAGTCTCAGAAGATGAATGCCTGAGGTTGTCAAGGAAGGTAACTAATCAAGGAAAACTCCAAAAATGATAGAAGAGCTGATAGTGCAAATATCTTGGAAGGCCTCAACAATGTTACTTGGCCAAATTAGAGTTGCTGATTCTAGTGTCATGACCCTTTGGGTTTCACTTTCCTTACCCTAGAGGTGTGGTGGTATAGAAGAAAGAACACTTGGCCTGGAGTCAGAGGACTTGGGCTCAAGTACTGGTTCTGTACTTACAACCCTTGTTACTTCTAGTCTTTTTGCCTCTCTTAGAGTCAATTTCCTGATCTATAAAATGCAAAGGAAAGGAGCAATTGTCTTAGGTGACCTCTGATCTCCCTTCTAGCTAAGGAACTATGATTCTATGGGTTTTTGATGGTGTTCCACATTTCAACTTGATGGCATAACTGTCCCCCCTGACCCTACTCACCTGTTTCTCTCTTTGGGTCACTTGATAGTGGGCACCATTTTCACAAGCTACCATTGTCATGAAGAGTGTGGGAAAAGAATAAGGATTCCTGAATAGCCTACTATTAAATTTTGTTTCTCTTGGTCAGCTAGAAATCGAGGTTGACTCTTCCTGACATCCTCAATCCTCTCTTGACTTGTTTCCAGAGGCTTTGGGTAGTATGAATGTGGGTATTACAAGAGAAATTATACTGAAAAGCATGAATGGAACCCAGACTAATGAACCCTGGGGCTTAAATGGGAAAGAGACATAAGCTTCAATACAGGTCTGCCATTGTGCCATGTTTGAGCAAAGGTGCCTATCCATATGAGTGTCTCTTTTCAGTGACCACGCAGAGAACTTTGAATGCATCTTTGCACTAAGGAACATCAGCAAGGCAGGAGGGGGGAAATGTATTCTCCGCCCTGCTTGTTTATTCTGAAGAAAGGTACTCTCTTGTGATTTCCCAAAGGGCTTTATTAATACTGCATGATTAAAGTTCTTTGATCTGCTAGCAGGGAGGACTAGAAATTGACAACCATTTCTTCTAATCTTGCTTTTCCATCCCCTCTGATTCGAGCCACCAAGAACTGCCTGTACAAAGCTCCAAAGTATTTAATAAAGTGAGCAGCTCCAGCCAGTTCAGTGTAGCCTCAGAGCCACAACCTTCACAGCCTAGCTCTGAAGTAGGGATTTAATGAATTAATGTAGCTTGGGTTGCCATGCTGGCACAAGTGTACAGGTGACCTCACCTGTCCTCCTAGTTAATCTTGTTGTGTAAACGGGTGAGTTTGCTGTTTCCCTGCTGTGGAGACTGGATGTTCTTGGCACCTGGACAGGTGGCTTAAGGCATGACTCAGAGGTATATAACAACTCAGGGAGAACTTAATTATTGTCAGTGCCAGTCCCTAGAACTCTCTGGCCAGCTTTATGAGCTGGTTTCCACCTGAATGTGATTGTCTATTGTCTCTAGAAGAGTGATTTCATGAAAGTAGTCACAATCTAGGGGACAAGCAAAGGAGGATGCTAGAGGTGGTTAGAGAGAGAATGACATTCAGGTCTTGATTCACTTTGAATGGTGTGGGGGCACTGTCTGTGGGGACTTGCTGGCATTAGTTTTGAATCATCTCATATGCCTCTCCTCCCTTTCCAGAAGAATTCACAGATTTTCCCAATTCTTTGTATTGCTCATGAGGAAGCAATGGGCTGAACTTTGTAGAACAGCAAGCAAAGTGAAGCACTCTTACTTTCCTGGCAATGACAATAAGCTTTCGATGTGAAATTACCATTGAGTTTTGAGCAATCCTCTACCATCCAGGGTGGTTCAGGGTCAAGATATTTCCAAGTTTACAAGCAAGGGAGCATAATATAATAGAAAGAGATCTGGACTTGAAGTCATATCCACAAGTTACATTCTATGTAGTCTTGGGAAAGTAATTTTAATCTCTATGAATTTTAGAGAATTTATTAACAAAATGGAAATGTGTGATTAGAAAGGAAATGAGACCATCACCTAAGAAGGTTTTTAAGGAATAAGTGGTGGAAAACTGGTGTGGTTTTAGTATAGCTTCAGGATATCAAAAGAAGGTGAGGAAGAGCTGCAGAGTATTAGGGGACCCCCACAAGCAAGCTTATGGAAGGACATGGACAGTTAGTCTAGTAGAATATTTGAGTAGTGCTGGTTATACCTAATGGACAAGGCTTGTAAGGACCAGAGGAGATAATGTACATGTAACTACTATGCAAATGGGAAATTGCCTTTGGCCTTATAGAACTGAAAGTTTGCCCTGACTACCTGATAACTAGTCAACGAAGGAAAAGAAGAGTTGTTGCTGATGTCAATAAAGGTGATGATGATGATGACAGTGGTTCTTAATTCTTCTTGGTAGAGTTGAGATAGAAGTTGCCTTAGGACAAGCTGATACCCTATTATCATCCTTTTATGTTTCATAACTAGTGGGCTTTAGCCCAAGTGGATGAGGGACTGCTTTTTATAATTGCATGAACATTGTTATTATGCTTTTTTAAAAAAAAAAAACCTTAACTTCTGTCTTAGAATTGATACTAAATATTGGTTTTAAGGCAGAAAAGTGGTAAGGACTAGACAGTTGGGGTTAAGTAGCTTGCCCACGGTCACGCAGGTGGGAAGAGCATGTGAGGTCATATTTGAACTCACAACTTCTTGACTCCAGGCCTGACTCTTTAACTGCTGAGCCACCTATTATAATTATAATTATAATTATAATTATTCTTATTCTTATTATTTAGAGATGGGAATGGCCCTGAGATTTCCTTGATATAGAGGAATTCCAATTAAGATAACTCAATCTATCAATGGAAATTGACACTTCCTATGCAATGTATAATCTTAAAGGATTGTCTAGAACAGGGATTGGCAACGTATTGCTCTCGAGCTATATCTGGCTCTTTTGAGGGCCAGATATGGCTCTTTCTGCAGGAGCCATAAAGTCAATTTTTTTTCAGGCGCTGTTACAGGAGTGCGCACTGTGAGCACTGTACGGCTCTCACGAAATTACATTTTAAAAAATGTGGCGTTTATGGCTCTCACGGCCAAAAAGGTTGCCAACCCCTGGTCTAGAACATGGAGATATTAAATGATTTGCCGAACAGCCAATGTGTGTAAGAGGAAAGATTCGAACCCAATAACTTTAGCTATTTTTATTATTATCTTCATTTATATAATGATGGATTCATAAGAGATGGATTAATAATGTTATTTCATTTTCTAATTTTTACAGGATAATGATATCATAGGTATGTAGAATGTTTTCCAGTAGTATATAAACTCCTTTGGGACAAGGATTTTTTTGTGTGTGTTCTTGATTATATATTTCCATCTTTAACAATGTGTTTGGCATATAGTCTATGTTTAATAAATACTTTTTGATGGATCAATGTCTGTGGATTTATAATAAAATTTATAGATCAATGTTAGAATTTTTTGAACAGGTAGTCTGTGAGATTAAAGAACTCTGACCTGAAAAGAGACTTAGAGATGACCTGGTTCGAACCTATCATTCTTCATTGTAGGTGGTTTGCCATAATTTGCGTAATCCTCAGGGACATAGTTTTCTACCCAAACAAGAAGAATTATGAAAAATGCGGGAGCTAAGTAGCACAGTGGATAGAACACCAGCACTGGATTTGAGTGGACTTGGGTTTAAATTTGACCTCAGATACTTTCTAGCTGTGTGACCCTGGCAAATCACTTATGTCCATTTTCCTACCCCTTATTAATCCTTTGCCTTGGAACCCATACTTAGTATCAATTCTAAGATAGAAGGCAAAGGTTTTATGAAAAAGAATACCCCAGAAAAAGTAGATATGAAAATAGGGCTCTCTAAAAAAAGGGTAATAGATTTGAGTATTCTTAGGAAAAAATTGAGTTTAAATCCTGCCTCTGGTACTTATATAAGCTTCATGATCCTGGGCAAGTCATTTAGCTTCTCTGAATTTTAGTGATCTCATCTGTAAAATGGCAATAATAATGCCAGGAAATTTAGCTTTAAAAAAAAAAGACAGCCTAGAAGGCACTTGTTAATTGGGGCTGATCTTTGTCTAATCTAGTGGGATAAGGAAACACTTGAGAGGAAAAACAAGCTGCCTTCCATATACATTTTTTTTTCACCAAACCAGTGATTTCATTGATAATGGAAACATATATTATCAATGTATCTGCTCCATAACTCACTTTTTAATATCATGAATTTCTGCTTTGTTGATTCTCATCATCCATCAGTGTCCATTAGTATGTGCCAAGGTGGGTCTGCTACAATATGGAAAATGAAACCTCAAAGTTTTCCAAAATCAAGGATTACTGACTTTGATACTACACTTGATCTTAGCCAAAAGGCCGAGAATCGATGGATTACTGACTTTGAAAGGAAACATCTGTTTGATAAAGAACAAGTTTAATTTAAACACACTCCCATATTTTCTGCAATTCCCAATAATAAAATCCTATTATTTCAGCAACAGGTTCCAGAATTTTCCTTCACTGGTTATATCACTTCTAATCTCAAGGTCTTAGTCTTAAGGAGTTTTATAGCTCTGTGTGTGTGTGTGTGTGTGTGTGTGTGTGTGTGTTCATGAAATGTAACAGATCTATATCTAGAGGTATATATATGCACACAATCATAAGTGTAACACTTACATACACTGTCTACTGAATTTTTGAGGGCAAATGTGGCCATTAAGCATATCTAGGGTTTGAATAAGGGAAGAGCCTGAAGATGAGATTTAAAAGAGATGCATTTAAAGCTGCAGAAAGATTAGGAAATAATGACCTGTTTGCACCTTCTCTCTCTTTCAGGCCTCTGATAGATAATTTTCTGTAGCTCCTTTAGACCTAACTGGCACTCGCAAGACAGAAACAGAAATAAAATGTATGCATTTGATGGGGCGAAGGAAAGGAAAGTAGAAGTGCAATTCGCTGTAAGTGAAGATATACAGGATAATAATATAAGTAATAACACATGCAATAATAGTATTGTAATAATGTATACAATGATAATAAGAAAGCACACTGAACACAGTCCTGCTTGTGTTATCCATGCCGTCTTTGGGAAATGCCAGCAAAACACTCAGAATCTCTATATAAATCAGTGGATATTGACCACCTGTGGAGGGATTGTCCTCAATGAAAAACCCTGGGAGAATGTCCTCACCTGCTCCCCTCTGAAAGTAATAGCAGGGGAAGTGAACTTGAAGGCTTTTAGCCCATTTGCCATTGGGAGAGGCGAATGGGAAGTTGATGCAGAGACCATAACAGGATCTGAATCTGTTGAACCTATAGGCTGAATTTATTGATGTTAACCTGCTTGAGCTCATTTTTACCATGCTGATTAAAACCTTTATGCAGGTGTGTCGTTGTAAGTACATTAAAGGAAATATTTTCAGATATAAGAATGGGAAGGGAGCTCGTAGGATGTATCTGATAGGTTGAATCCCAACTCATATCCTCGAGCCAAGGAGAATGTTAACATTGCCTATGTAGTGACAAAAGTAAGGGTGATTAGAAGATGGTTGTTCTGAGAACCATTTAGGAGCATGGGGAACAGAGAGGCTACCCTAGACCAGATGTTCTTGAGTTATTTTGGGATCATAGAGGCCTTTGGCAGTCTGGTGAAACTTATATGAACTTATTCTGAAAATATTTTTAAATGGATAAAATAAAATGTTTATGATTACAGAGGAAACCAATTATATTGAAATATAAATTAAATGAACATTTTTTAAATTTAGAAATTAAATTAAAATTTTAAATCAAAAACAAAAATTTAAATTTAAGTTTTTTAAAATGAAAAATAGTTGCAGGTTAAGAACCCTTGCCCTAGAGTGTCCTCTGATGCTAGATGTCATTATGATAAATGAAAATGGATTTTAAAAAACTCCTTACTTTCTGTCTTAAAATAGATACTAAGTAGATCCCAAGACAGAAGAGCAGTGAAGAAGGGCTAGGTAATTGGGTTTAACTGATTTTCCCAGAGTCATACAATTAGGAAGAATATGAAGTCACATTTGAAACCGAGACCTCCCATTTCCAAGTAGAAATGAATATTTGATTGACAGCTAAATGATTAATGCCCTGATAATCAAAAAGGGCCTGGCCCTGATCAGAAAGCCTTCTACAGTCATATATATTTATCTTGGTTGTGAATTTACTTATTTTTTTCTGACTATATAAGGTTCACAGAAAATATTTCTTCTCCATCTCTACTCACCATATTAGTCTAATGGCATGTATAGTAGTTATGTGAGAGGGTGCTAGAAAAGGTTTAACAATCTGCTTTGGGGGAATAAAAGGATACCCATGACACACTTTTAAGTTTAATTTACATTATTATTACTCCAACACTTTCTTAAGTCTACAATCAACAAAACAACATGTCAAGCTTTGATATCTAGAACTTGCCAATTTCTAAGTTATAAATGCTCACAGAAAACTCTAATACATTCCTACATGTACCCTGTGGCTACATGTACCCCGTGGGTGTTCAAAAATATTAATAGGTATCAATGATATATATCAGCTGCTTCAAAGTGTTGAGGGAGTGAAAGAAAAAAAAACAAAATCAATAACGGTATTGATGACTGTCAAGACAGAAATTATCTTGATATGATTTAAGTTAAATTTTTTTTAAAAAGTCTTAGATATTTTAGAAGTCATTATCCCATTTCAGAAGTCAAAGTCTACAATAACAGTTGTGCTGGATAAAAAAAGAGCAGAAGGTTATACGGAGATCAAATGTATTGAATCATCAATGCATGATGTCCTCATTTTAATTAGTATTTTTCCAAAACACAGAGCAATAGCTGGGATTCACTAATTACTGGGAAGTTCAAATTTGGTACAAACAAGGAAATGTGCTCATTTGAGAAGGATCTTGGGACCCATATATCCTTTGAACTAAAAGTAAGTAAATAGCCATTCTAACAACAGTATTCATAATCTGTGATAAAGAAGGGGAAAAAATGTTTGAGCTCATCAGAAATTGGAACACTTTGGTCAGTCTCTCTGAATTCTCTTACAAATTTACCTTTAGTCTAGGCTCTGTGAAGATAGCTGGCTAGCACATCAGAGTATTTTCTCTCTCAAGACCTTTTCATCAGTGTGCACATAGGATCATAGATTCTGAGCTGAAAGGAATTTTAGAGGCTAAGTTCAACTCCCTTGTTTTACAAATAAAGAAACTGAGGCCCAGAACCAAGATTCTCTGACTCCATATCTGAAGCATTTTTGACTGTACTCTGAAGTGACCTATACCAGCATTTACACAAACACAAAGGAGAAATGAGCTATCATAGGAAAAATTTAGTTATTGTAGGTGTTGGAGGCAAAGCTCTAATGCCAGCACCCTCAGTTTCAGATTTGAAACTTTAACAAAATGAGGCACCCAGAAGATGTTTGCATGTTTAACAAGAGAAAATTCACTTTGCCCTAACATAGTAAAAACATGGAACAAGGACACAGGGACATTTAGTTTCTCTGGATTCAGCTGCTCTCACCTCTATCTGGAAATGTCTGATCAGTAAATAATCAACCTAAGAAACTCATGTGGTCTTAAGTACTCACTATGTCTCAGAAGTATTGGGCAGCAAGGTGGTACAGTGGATAGAACATTGGGCCTAGAGCCTAATGATCTTCTTGAGTTCAAATCTGGCCTCAGATACTTCCTAGCTCTGTGTCCCTGGGCAAGTCATTTAATCCTGTCTGTCTCAGTTTACTCATCTATTAAAAAAAAAAGGCTGGAGAAGGAATAGCAAACCAATCCAGTATCTTTGCCAAAAAAAAACCCAAATGGAGTCACAAAGCATCAACCACCACTGAAACAAATAAACAATAAAATAAAAAGGTCTCAGATGCCCAGATTCTACATGCTTAGGATTTTTTATGTTCCTAGATGACCAGGAAGCTATAACAGGGAAATTAAGGCTGAAAAGATTGTAGGGACAACTTTGTCCTGGGCCTAGCTCAAGTTGGAATAGAGAGTAGGTAGGAAGGGGAATGGAGAAGGAAACTGAGGCCACTCAAGTTCTAGAGGCAATTGTCTTCTTTTAGGTAAAACCTTTCCATGTTGTCAGTGGGAGGGAAAAAATTTGCATCAGGTCTTACCAGGTAAACAAATGAAAAATTTAGAACAAATTCTAATTTAGAACAAAACAAAGTCATGAAGTCCCTTTCCCTCGTATATGTTTTTTTAACCGCATTTATCCAAAAATTGATTTCAGCTCCGAATTTATTGTTGTCTTCCTAGTTCTAACCTGTTTATGATATGACCCTCAGATTGACCTGAAAGTAGTAATTAGCTCAGTGGAGGGGGGAAAGATCACTGCAGATTAAAGGAATTCACTGCAGTTTGAGAAGGGTGAGTTCACTTTCATGGGCTAATGTTTATCACATTTACATGCCTCCATATTTCCCTGATGCAGTAACAAGCCAAGAGGCAAAATGTTGAAATTATGCAAATAAGGCATCTTTAGAGTTTGCAGCCTAGAGAATTGAAGGAAGTACTGAAAGGAAACTCCAGGGAAAACTTGCTCTCATTTGCTTGACAACATCAATTAGTAGCATTCTATAGCTTTAGCTCTTACAAGCTTGTCTAAACATAGCCCGCTTATTAAGCTTTTGAGGACAACAATTTGTCATAAAGTGGTATTTGGCATAGAAATGTACATAAATAATGACAGATGGATTAAATTTTAAACTTTTTACCTTTTCCTTCTTTGGTACCCTTCTGTTCTTTATCTCTAGCTACAATATCAGCTTTTTTATTTTCCCTCAATCTCTGGTTTTGGAATAGCTTCCCAAATATCATATGTCAAACATCCTTTGCATAATGCCTCAACCATATATACGTAGGAAATGGTGCATTGTATTGTCCAGTTTTGTTAGACTTTGTTAGTAGCCCCCTAAATTCCATAAAGGTACTTCCAGCTTTTGGGAGTCATCTTAAGAAGTCATATTGGACTAGATAATCATCTTTTCCTTCTTCGAGTAAGGCAACTGTAAGAGGAAATTACCGTCTATTTTCTCCTAACATGGCTCTCAGAATAGACTTGGAGAATATATCTTTGGTTAGTGTTGAGCACCTTGTGGGTTCAAATTCATTCACTGTTGAATTCTGTGTGCTCTCTTGTATAAATTGCCTCAGAACTAGAATACAAATTTTGAGGTCTCCCTTTTTATTTTAGCCCCTGAGGGCTCCAGAGCCATGTACCATGGTCTCAAATGCTTACATTAAAGTTCTCTGAGGCCCTTATTGGGGGTAGTAGTGGTGGTGCTAAAGCTGGTATACTGGTAAAAATCTTAGTAGCACAGAACACAGAACTCCCTCTCACCCCACTTCACATGTTACTTGTGCACCCACACATTTTAGCAAAATCACAAAGTAATTTTCAAGACTGTACTAAATGACAAGGATAATCATTCTGCCCCTCTACAAAATCTAATTGAAAGTCCATCCTGAAAGGTAATTTGTAGAAAATAAAAGGAAGGGAGAAGTCAGCATATAATAGGAAACTGAAATCCATGGCGAAGGGGAGGAGGTAGTCATAGGAGGACATGGTAGAGAAAGAAGTACAGAGAATCAGGAATGGGGGTTCAGAACAGAGTAAAAGAATGAGCATGGTGGCCTGGGGACTCTTCTTTAAAATGCACTTCTCCAAGATACTTCCTTCTCTCCTCTGCCACTACCACCACTCTGCTGCAGTTCCTCATCATTTCAAATCTGGACTGTTGCAAGGGCCTGCTGGTAGGTCTGCCTGCTTCAAGTCTCTCCCCCTCTAATACGTCTTCTATTTATCCACCGAAGTGATTATCCAAAACGTCAGATCCAACTATGCCAGACCCCCAATTCACTAATTTCCAGTGGCTCTCTATTGTCTCCATAATATAATGCTCCTTTCTCCCAGTCTTCTTATATCTTACTACCCTTAACCCCACCATCAATCCCCAGAATAACATAACTTATTAACAGAAGCATTTGATCTATTAATAAAGGATTGGTCGATCACACATAGCCTCTGGGCCTCCATATACTCTTTGATCCAGTGGCACGAGCCTCTTCTCTGTTCTGGAAAAAGATATATTATCTCTCAGCTTTGGGCATTTCCTCTGTCCATGCTCAATGCCTGGGATACTCTCCCTACTCATTTCCATCATCTATAGGAAGTCTTTCCCAAACCCTCTTAATTCTAGTGTCCCCCCTCTTTTAATTACTTTCTCTATACCCTGCATATAGCTTGTTTGTACACATTTGTTTACTTATTTTCTTCCATATTAGATTGTGACCTCTTTGAGGAAACTCCTTGAAAGACCTTTTTATTCTCTTTTTTTTGTATCCCTAATGCTTAGAACATTGTTGTTCAGTCATTCAATAGTGTCCAACTCTTTGTGACTTTGTATGGGGTTTTCTTGGCAAAGATACTGGAATCCTTTGCCATTTCCTTCTCCAGTGGATTAAGACAAATAGAAGTTAAATGATTTGTACAGGGTCACATAGTTAGTGAGTGTCTGAGACCAAATATGAATTCCAGTCTTCCTGACTCTAGTCCCAGAGCTCCTTCCACTGAGCCACTGGCTACCCAGTACATATCAGACACAAAAATGTCTATTAACTTACTGATTGACTGAGGCCCTGGAATTGACCCATCAAAGGAACTACAGTGGGGGAAGGACATCCCAGTGTGAGGAGATTATTTAAGCATGGTGGTAAAGGCAGTTTCCAAGATGAAGGTGAACACAAGAACACCTTGTCTCTTGTTGTCCAGGAACGGTGCTCTCAATACCCAAAGGGTCCCCAGTCACAAGCGCAACACCTCAGCAAATTATTCTGCAAAGTTTTCTTTATCTGAAATAGCAGAGATTACTTGACTTCTTTCTTCAAGCACAACCTCTCCTCTGGCCTATATTGAAGGTGTTCTCTGGGCACAGCAGTTGATCAGTTGCTTCTAAAAGTTTCCACCAAATTCCCTCAGCTCTATTATTAATCAGTAATGGGAACAATCTTTCTCAAGGGTTTTGATGATTTGCACATAATCCCACAATACAGGGCATTGGAAAAAGGGAATGAGAGAATAACTCTTCAGAGAGTTCTAAGATATCCATTTCATTTTAAGGGGGTGATGATAGCTGTCCATATTACCTTAAGCTTCCCTGTCAATTATGTCCAGAAAAGATGGGAGAGTTTTAGAATTTGGAATTAGAAAAGATCTAGGAGATTATCTTGTCCATTTGTTTTCTAGAAGAGGGAAACAAGGCCCAGAACTGTGAAGCAACTTACCCTGGGTCATGTATATAGTAACAGAGCTGGGATTCCAAATTCAATGGTCCTCCTATGCTACTCTCCAAAGGATAACAACATCTAATAGGAAAATATTTATTTTCCACATGGAAAAAAGCAACAATAAATTTTGTTGAGAGGAGGTTAGGACATAGACCTTCCTTCATATATCAATTTTGAACAAATGACAACAGTTCCATTTTCTCTTTCATTTATCTTTTCACTTGATTTGATAAAAGAGAATATATGTATGTGTGTGTGTGTATATATATATATATATATGTATATATATATATATACACCTACACACTCTTGTCTCTAGGATATATATATATATGTGTGTGTGTGTGTCTACTGACTTACTGATTGACTGAGGTCCTAGAAGAAATGACCAATCAAAGGAATCACAGTGGCAGAGGAAAAAAAACATATATAGATATACATATCTATATCTATATCTATATCTATCTATCTATCTATCTATATCTATATACATATATATATATATATAGAGAGAGAGAGAGAGAGAGGAGAGAGAGGAGTGAGAGAGAGAGAGAGAGAGAGAGAGAGAGAGAGAGAGAGAGACAGACAGACAGACATGAAGTCCTTTGTTTAGATCTGGCCTCAGATACTTCCTAATTGTATGACCATGAACAAGTCACCTAATCCCCATTGCCTAGCTCTTACTTCTCTTCAGCCTTGGAACCAATACACAGTATTGATTCTAAGACAGATGATAAGGGTTTAAAAAATAAGAGTAAATGTACATATATATGTGCATATATATATAGATGTAGAGAGAGAGTTTTAGTTATAGTTTATAGTTATATAGTTACATGTCATTATAGTTTTATATCTACATATATACTTATTATATACATTCATATATTTATGTTTATATGTGTATATGTGTATGTGTCCATTTCCAGAATTTTGAAGTTGAATTAGAGATCAATATATTCATTTCTACTAAATATTCATGATAAATTAAATTCTTTTGCACTCAGGTGATTTTTCCTATGAGGAAAGAAGGTATTTGGCAATTGTGACTAAAAAAAAATCAAGCAAACATGTACTGTTTACATTATATAATTTCTTTTGAAAAATAAAATAATTACATAAAATAGGATAAATTTGTTGGGGTAAAATGTAGGAAGAAAATAAAATCATAGCAGAGTTAGTGGACATTTTATAAATGTATTCTCTGCTTTTGATGGATTGAGGTATGTTCATTAAGCATTAACTAAACACTTTCTAATCACGCACATTCAGAGTTCTCCAATCTGCTCTTCCACTAGAATTTCCAATGTGCCTTTCTTGATGTCCTAGCACCTCATCTGTCACTCTATGGGCAAGAGAGTCTGGTACTGGGATGCCAGATGAGAGAGCTGGCTTCTTTGCTTCAGCTGAAGGATACAGAAATCCAAGACTATCAGGAGAATGGAGTCATACTGAGGCAAGATCAATTGAAGACAGAACTATTTGATAAGAATTCTTTCCTGGAGCAGTTTATAACAGAGAATCTGCAAGAGGCATGTGGTGTTGAGAATGGAAGGCCCTTCACTAGGAAGCTACGTAATTTCTGTGTGGCAGTCCTTAAACAAGAATTCCAGGCAGGATGAAAATGATGATGTTCTGGAGCCCCCTGGCCTCAAACAAGACTTCTTCCCATGAAACTGATATTAGATTATTAAACTAGCCAAAGAAGCAATCTTTCTCTTCTCCATCCTTGTCTGTGCTTGAGACATTGAATATAGATCTTTCAGTTCCAATGAAAAGACCTCAGTTGTTCAAAGTCAAAAGAGAAACTAAGCTTTGACTTAATAATTGAGCTTACTTACCAATGTTCAGTTGCTAAGAATGACTCTGGAGAGGAAATTCTGACAGTATTACCTTGAAAGAACCTTCTGGGGTAAAAGCTTACACCTTGGACAAAATTAAACAAAGTTAGAACTGTGGATTAGGATGCTGCTGTAAAATTGGTGTTAGCAGGCCATTTTGGCTCAAATGTACTGATGGTTGTTCTGCAACTTGAACTTGGGAAAATACTGAATCTTTTTTCCATGAAAAGGCTCCTATATCCTCAGGATCCTCTTCTAGATTTTGTACATATATATTTGAGGTGGATTTACTAGAAAAACAACAAAAAATGGAAACTTCTAAAGTCCATGCAGTATCTTAAGAGAATCTTAACTAGAGAGTAGCTGGGTGGCTCAGTAGACAGAGGTCTAGGTCTGGAGTTAGGAGGACCTGGATTCCAATCTGGTCACAGACAATTCCTGTGTGACCCTAAGCAAGTCATTTAGTACTATTTGCTTAGCCATCACCCTTCTATCTTAGAATTGTTACTAAAACATGAAGTAAGCATATTTTATCATTATTTTTAACCTATTATTAGATATTAGATTAGATTAGATATTAAACTATATTTACATTAGATTAGAGATTAAACTATCTATATTTATAGTAAACTCACTAGCAAGTCCCTTCATCTCCCAGAGGAAGTATAGTTACTCCCATAATCTAAGTGGAATTAAAAATTTAAATTAAAAAAATTAAAAAAAAAACACTGACAATATGAAGACAAAAAGGAAAGAGTCCCTAACCTCAAGGAGTTTACATTCTCCTGGGAGAAACAACATGCACACAGATAAGTAAATTAAATAATATACATGTATATATATATATATATGTATATATATATATACATATATATATATATACATGCATCCCCACTCCAGTTATTTTGTTGTTGTTTGCCCTTCATTTTTGAAGAAACCCACTGATATCACAGGGTGTATCTTGACTTGCTTGTGAATTAGATTTAAGTGAGTCAGAAATATACAAAGCCATTGGCCTTACTCTCTTTTCTAGTTATTAAAGTCCAATGGCAAAACAAAAGTCAAGATGACAGGGATGGCATGGGGTGCAGTGGATGATGCTAGCATCTTCCATGTCTGACCAAGCTTTAAGAGCTCCACAGCATCTGATTCAGCCATTTTCATGGCTATTTAAACAAATTGTTCTCATCCACTCATTTTGCTGGAGGAAGTCTTCATTTGCTTAGGACAGACATTCTTCTAATTTACCAATTGGTTTTAGGCCTGTCAGTTCCCCTCAAGTTGGTTTAGCTAACCTACCTCAATTGTTTTACTTGGAATTAGAGGTGAAAGTTGGGTGAAAGGTAGACATCAAAAGTGGATTGAGCAACCCTGAAAAGGGGCTCAGAAAATCCTCAAAGCAGAAGTCTAGTTCTAGGGGGCAGTTAGGTTGCTTAGTAGATTGAGAGCCAGGCCCAGAGACAGGAGGTCTTGGGTTCAAATTTGGCCTCAGTCACTTCTTACTTGTGTGACTCTGAGCAAGTAGCTTAACCCCCCATTGCATAGCCCTAACCACTCTTCTGCCTTGGAACCAGTACACAGTGTCCAGGATGGAAGGTAAGGGTTAAAAATCAATAAATAAATAAATGCGCAAAATAGAAAATAAAGAAGTGCTAGTTCTCCCTGAACACCCCACACACCCTCCCCCACTCAAGGGAAGCATAAATGAATGTGGTAGCACAGAAAACCACTCCAATATCTTTGCCACAAAACTCATGGACAAAATTGGCATGCCGTGATCCTCAGAGTCAGGAAGAATTAGATACAACTGAATGAACAAGAACAACAAACCACTAAAGAATGGAGAAATCAAAATGTTTCTTGGAGGAGATGGCATTTGATCAGAGCCTTGAAGTTGGCTAAGTATGATAAGTGGAGGCAAAAATGGATTCATGGATTTAGCTCTGGTACTCTATGGGCTCTTTTACTCTGAAATATCATTGCGCATCATGACTGTGATCATATACCACTAGTAAAACAAATGTTCATCCTATCCTTCAACACTTAGATTACCCATAAATTCCACTGAATTAGGTTTGGCCAGGGCGCTAGCATGTAAATCTTTCATGGGGGCTTGTGAGGGATTAACTCACTTGCCATACTGAAACCTCTATCTCCTTTCTTAGGATCCCTTTGATTTTTTCTTGGGGTGAACAATGTGATCTGTGTTTTGATTCTCTTTCAAGAAATGACCTGTTTTCACAGACTGGGACCCAACACACAAATGTTTATTTGTGAGGCAGGCTCAGCTGAACTTCAGTTCTGGTTTGTTTATAGATTGGAAGACCAATTTGTCCATGTCTCTACTGCCCCCTTTTAGCAACAGGCACCATTCATCCTTTTCTTTCTCCTAACGTACTACAGCTCTGCAAGTTTAGGTTCTTATGACTCAGGTACTGAGAATGTTTGCAATCTTCTTACATTAGGATAGGAAGTCCCTCTTCAGTACATTTCAACATAGGGCAGTGGTTATTAAGAACTCTTCCTCCTCCTTTCTGTTCCTCTTCATGTGTAGCAAGACCAAACTTGAACTTGTTTATGTAGAGGACTTCTTGAGAAGAATAGTTCCTCTGAGTCACCTACTGTCTGTCCCCACCCAACCATTCAATTGCCTGTTGCAGAAAGCCTAGCTGTGTGACATGCCAGGCTCTCCAGAGCTTCAAGCTACAGGGAGAGCTTTTTTTCTTTTTAAGCAGGATTATATGTTTCAAAAAATGCATCACCTTGGCCTTCAAAGACCACATCATGGTTCCCTGATTTATTACTTGGCACTATTTCCATCACCTGTCATTTCTCCTTCTGTGCATTCCCATCCTTGGAGGGAATTTTATTTTGAAAACATATGAAGCATAAAATTAGGAATATGCGAGCTTTTTTTGACTTCCTAGGTTGGGGGTATAGACGTCCTAGAAGCAAGGGACTCTGGCTTTTAGTAGTTGCCACAGCAAGATGTTGGAAAAAAAATAAAGCAAGGCTGAGACAGTTCCCAGAATTCCACAGACTCTACAGCATAACTCAAAAAACTGCTGAGCATTGTATTAGATTGAGACTCATTTTAACCAATCAGTAAATAAACATTAAGTCCCTACTAGGTGTTATACACTGTGCTGCACGAGGATGCATAGTTTTCATAGAAGTAAAACAATCTCTTCCCTATATATCTCTATAACGATACAAATATGTGTATATGTTCATATATGTACATATTCACATAGTCTATATGTGTGTACATATGAATAGATATTTGTGTGTTGTGTGTGTTCATATGTTAATATAGTTATAGATTATGTATATTTTTAGATATTATATGTGTGTATATGAATATATTAATTTTAGTTTTCACCTGTGGTTTTACTAGGATAGAAAATTCCAAGTAAAGAAATTCTATCTACTAATACAAATCATCCTGACCTTTGCAGTTTATAGTTTAAGGGAGTTTCTGGAGGCATTCACAAATTATGAGACTTACGTAGGGTCCTATGGTTAGTATATCAGGGGTGGGATTTAGCCCTTCACTTATCTGAATTCAAAGCCAGCTCCCTATCTACTAGGCTAAGCTGCTTCCCTACGCATCTACAAAAGAAAGTAATAATACTCTTTTTGGAGGTGTTGCAGGCACTAACTGCTTGGTGTGCCAGGGAACAGCACTCAGAAAAAAGTCTTCTTTAAGCTTAAAGGATAAGTCTGATTAACATGCTCTGACACTGGATTTGTTTCGAGAAATTAGTGTAGCCATCAGCACCTGCACTTTCAATTAGATAAAGAAGGGACAGTTTTAGTCTGTCCTCATTAGGTCATTAAACACACAATTTAGACTTACATTTTGATAGAGCTATGAAACCTGAGGGCAGTGTCATGCCTTTTCATTCAAACGCTACTTCCATTTCTAACAGTATTGTTTTGGCAAGTCATATAATTAATTGCCTCTTAAAAGTGCATCCCGAACACATAGGATTTAGGATTATTAAAATGCCCAAGAAAAAATGCCCTATAGAGGACCTGGAAAGACATCTGAAGTGATGCAAAGTGAAATGAGCAAAAACCAGGATAATATTGAACATGACGACAGCAATAAAGGACCATAATCAACAGTGAATGACTTAGCCGTTCTCAACAGTACAAGGATGCAGGACAACTTCAAGGGATGAATGATGATAAAGGCTATCCACTGCCATAGAAGGAACTGATGACAGAGCCTGAATGCAGATTGAAGCATGCCTTCTTCACTTTGTCTCCTCCATGAAATTTTCTCCATTATAAGTAATTTTGTCTTCCTTCACAACATCATGAGTCTAGAAATATACATTGTATAGTAACACATGTACAACCGACATAATCTTACTTGCCATCTTGGTCAAGAGAAAGAGATAAGAGAGCGGGGGAGAACACGGATTATAAAATGTCAGAAAATGATTATTGCAAATTGCATTGATGTAATATAGAAAAAAATTACAAAGCTTAAAATAATAATAGTTTAAATTTTTAAAAAATTCCTTATAGCAGCATTTCAGTGATCTAGGACAATCCTGAGGAACTTATGAGAAAGAATGATATCCACATCTAGAGAGAAAACTGTGGGAGTTGAATTGCAGAACAAAAACATATGATTCATCATGTGGTTATGAGGGTATTTGATAGGGGGGTTTTGTTTTAAAAGATAACTCTATTGCAAATATAAATACTATGAGCAATATAATACATGTACAACCAGTGGAATTACTTGAGGAGGGAAGGAAGAAGGGAAGAAAAGAACATAAATCATGCAACCATGGAAAAATCTTCTAAATGAATAAATATTTAAAAATGTCCTATAGCCAATAAAGTAAATGATACCTAATCTCTCTGCCATGGAACAAATAGTTAAGAATAAGCCTAGGTGGCAGCGAGGTGTCATAGTGGACAGAACACCAGGCCTAGAGTCAGGAGACTCTGGTTTCAAAATCTAGCCTCGGAAACTCTCTAGTTGTGTGATCCTGAGCAAGTCACTTAACTCTGTTTGCCTAGGCCTTGCTTTTCTTTCTTATCATTACTTATCATTATTAAGTGACAATACATGTATAACCCAGGGGAATTGCTTGTCAATTCCAGGAAGGATGAGGGAAGAGGGAAGGGAGGCAATATGAATCATGTAACTTTGGAAAACATGAAAATTTGTTATCAGAATAAAATAAAGATAAATTTTTAAAAGAATTATTACTAGACAGAAAGTAAGGGTTTAAAAAGGAAAAAAAAAAGAATAAGCTTAGAAAGATCTGAAATTGTGTTTCCAAAGAGATTTGATGCCCTGAAAGGAATTTTTAGTACAGTAAGTAATCTTTCTCATTGGCAATACTCATTCTGTGCTTCCCCCACTGTTTCCCTAATTACCAAGTTCCTCATCTTGGCACTAGCATTTGTTTTTATTTTTCTCTGTTAAAAGTCACTCTGCTTATTAAAAACATTACAGCTCAGGGTATAAATCCTAATTCAGCATTTGGAGGGGTCCAGGTAACAAGATGTTATTAAGAAAGGTCAAATGAGTTACAGAAAGAGCCCTGGTTTGGGGTTAAATCTTTGGCTCTGCCATTGATTTCCCATTTAACCTCGAGCAATCACTCTGGACCTCAGTTTCCACGTCTGCAAAATAAGAGAATTAGAGTAGATGAGCATTAAGCTTTCTTTCAGGTCTTAATCGGTTTCATAATTTGAGGAAGAGACTGTTAGTCACTGAGGATTTTGTTTTTATGCTCAGACAAAAAGCAAGAGAGCAAAACAATCTCTTTGGTTCAGCACTTGAAATCTGATGAAAGAGTTTGCTGTTGTTGAAATGATAATCATATTTGACACACAGGTGGAGTTACTGTTGAAGAACTGAATATATGCCCAAAAGGTTACATTTTCTTTGTACTAGATTGAAAGAATGAAAGAATGAATGACTTCCACTGGGAAACATCCATGAAGCAAAATGGTATGGTACAAAGACCACAGGCAGGGCTACAATCATTGTCCTAGCTGTGCTATAAGCTGTATGATCTTAGGGAAATCCCTTTTCTTCTCTGGGTCTCAGTTCTTTCATCTGTAAAATGAAAGGTTTGAACTAATATTCTAATATTTTGACAAGTTCTATGATTGTCTCTTAAAAGTGCAACCCAAACAGATAGGATTTAGATTTATTATAAATATTTAAAAGTATTTTTAAAAGTATTAAAAAGCCAGGCTTTTCTATAGGTATAAGTGTAGCAACTATTAAGCTTAAATGGGTCTCACTTTCTTCTTAGACAAATTTATTTGTCTTTGAAAATTAATTTAACAACATTTTAGATCAATGTTTCCGTTTCAAAATTTAAGAACTTTTAAGAAAAAAATTATGCTCTGTTCTTTAAACTCTTACGATAGGGGGCAGGTAGGTAGCTCAGTGGATTGAGAGTCAGGCCTAGAAACAGGAGGTCCTAGGTTCAAATCTGGCCTCAGACACTTCCTAGCTGTGTGACCCTGGGCAAGTCACTTAACCCCCATTGCCTAGCCCTTACCACTCTTCTGCTTTGGAACCAATATGTAGTATTGATTCTAAGACAGAAGATAAGGGTTTAAAAAAAACAACCTCTTACAATAAATAAACCATTCCACAGCATGAAGGTATTCTTGTGTATAATTTTTTAAATACTCTAACAAATAAGATTTAAAGTCAAATAACTCTATTTCTACCTAAACAAAAAAAACCTAAAAAGAAAGGAAAATAGTAAACAAAAAAAATAAAAATAAAGTTCTTAATCTTTTGTGTGTTTATCTTGAGCCATCTTTGTGTGCTGAAAAGTATGGACCCTTTCCCAGAATAATGTTTTTAAATGCTTAAAATAAAATGTATGGAATTACACAGGAAACTAATTATATTGAAATATAGCTCTCTCTCTAAATATGTGTGTGTTTGTGTATAGTATATGTAATATATTGTGTGCTTTTATATGTGTATATATATGTGTGTGTAAACATACATGTGCCTATACATACATATATAGATATAGATCCCCATATGTGTATGGGATACATTCTAAGATCCATCATGGATTACTGAAATTGAAGATATAAGCAAATATCTGCTAACTCCATACATAATGTGATTTTCTTGTATACATATATAATAAAGTTTAATTGATGAATTAAACATACAGCAAGACATTACTAACTTTAACATAATAAAGTACATTGTACATTATTATGTGGTAATGTGCTCTCTCTTTCTCTTTCAGGGTGTTCATGGAGGACTAGCACCTTTGGTGTGAGGGTTTGCTGAGCCCTTTTCAGAGGTGCTCCCTCACTTTTAGTGTCCACCTGGCACTCAGCTCTACTTGCAGCTCTAAGAAGCTGCAACATGCCCAGCGGCCACATACTCTGGTAAAATCATCTGGCAGATGGTTTAAACCAAATTGAGGGGGTAATAGAAGAAATTTCTGAGACAAAAGTTTCTGGTTGTAAAAAATCAATTTATTAATTAGCTGGCAAATAATAAATCAATGGTCTAAGGTTTAGTAACCAGAGATATTTCATTCAGAGTCTTAAGTCATTAAGTACAATTTTGGAAGCTCATTATTTAGTCCTCCCTAGACAGCCTACAGTATCTCTAATTGGTGGATATCTTTTGAGGAGGTGGGCCAATATTTTTCCTGTTGTTCTCTGATCTCTGTCATGAAGATTGGAAAATCACACATGCCTGATAGTAAGATTCCAATATTGAGATGAAGAAATCAAGTTATGCCTGTTTAAGACAGACATTCTCCATTCACCCCAACGGGAGGACTCCAGACATATTTGGCTAATGCCAGATTTGTTTACTCTAATGGATGAATCTTAGATTCTCAATCTTAGTAATCCTAATTTTAAAAGCTTCTTTGGGAAAGGGAATGTAAGGTACATTCCTAAATCAAAGGAATAAAGAAAGAGGTTTGAAAAGTACTGAGTTCTCTTGGAAATAATGACACAGCATTAGGAATAAATCTTCTCAAGGGTAACTGATGGAACATAAAAATTGATGAGTTAGAGGGTGTTTACCCCAAGCATATAAAGACTTTCCCTGGCACAATGTGCACATCAGAAATTTGTTCCAATGACCATGAAGATAATTGAAGCAGGTGCTGTGGAATATTTGGAGTCTTGTCAGACATCAAAATACTCAAGTCATCCATTGCGTCAGAGTGCATCCCATTGCATACTAGTCATCATGATTTGTTTTGTCACTGACTTCAATGACTCTGAAAGAGAGAGTGAGGCCAGCAATTTTGTGCAACTTTGCCTCACTTAAATACAATTCACGCACAAGTCAAGACATCATCCTGTGATGTCATTGGTCCTCTTTGAAAATGAAGGACAAACAAAATTCTCTCTCTCAGTCTCTCTCCAGGAATCCCAAAGGGAGATGATTCATGTACTAGACTGGCAGCCTTGTTATAGTCTATATTTGCTTGTTGGCCAGTTTGAAACTTATGATCTATTTATTTTTTTATATTTTGGAATTTTCCAAATTTTCCATTTTTTCCCCCATGGTTAACCATGGATAACTGAATCAGCAGGTATGGGGGCCCTACTGTATACACACATACATCTCTATATATGCATACATATATATCAACACATTTTCATACGTGTGTATACATGGACCCATATTAAGCATCCTTGGACTAGATAATCTTTCAGGTTTCTTCCAAGTAAAATATTTAATCACAACAAAAATAATGATGATAGCTCATGTTAATACAGAAATATAGAGTTTAGCAAAGTACTGGTTCTACCAAAAAATGCAGTGTCCTTTGTTGCAAAGAGGAAAGTTCTATTATATTTTGTCTTGGCCTAGTCATAACTAAAATACTGTGTTAAATTCTGAGCAGTACATTTTAATAATAATAATGATACCTAACATTGATAGAGTGCTTTAAGGTTTGAAAAGCATTTTACAACTATTCTCTCATTTAATCTTCACAACAACCCAGGGACATAGGCCTGATGACTATCTATATTATAGATGAGGAAAAGGGGAAACAAGGTGAAGCAGCAATTTACCCACAGTAATATAGTTAAGTAAGTGCTGGAGGCTAGAATTCAGGTCTTCCTGAGTGCACATCCAGCACTCCATCCATTTCCTCATCTAATTGCCTCTAGGAAAGAGGAATTTAGGAAATTATAAACAAGATGGAGCACATCTAGATTCAATAGTGGTGAGGAGCTCTAAAACTCTGTGTTCATCATCTCATTTGAGCTTTGCAAAAGTATTGTGAGGCAGATGCTATAGGTATAATTATCCCCATTTTATGAATGAAGACACTTAGAGGTTCATGGAATTATAGATCTAGAGCTGGAAGGGACCTTAGAGGCTATTTAGTCAAATTCCCTCATTTTTAATGAATGAAGAAACTGAGGCTATGAAGGTTAAATATCTTTTTTAATTTTACTTTTTAATACTTATCTTCTTAGAATCAATACTGAATATTGGTTTGAAGGCAGAAGAACAGTAAGGGCTAGGCAAAGGGGCATGTGACTTGCTCTGGGTCACATAGCTAGGAAGTTTCTGAGGTCAATTTTGAACTCAGGACCTCCCATCTCCAGCCTGGCTCACTGAGCCACCTACCTGCCCTCTAGGTTAAAAGGCTTTTGAACAATCAAATGTAAACATTAGATGCAAGCTTTGAACCCAAGTCCTCTCTCTACAAAACGATTTCTCTTTCAAAACCATGGGGATTATTTGAAACCAGTAGGGATAATTAGCCTGGAGAAGTGAAGATTTAGGGATAGAGACATGGTAATCTTTCTAGCTTTTAGATTTTATAATTGAAATTTGTTAAGGGTTACAAGTAGCTAAATGGACAACATGAAACTTGATACATTTAGGCTTGAGCAATGAGGAATAGGCTAGGGCAGCATTTATGAAAAAGAGAGAATGAAAAAGAAGGGAAGAAAGAGAGAGGGAGGGAGGAAGGAAAGAAGGAAGGAAGGAAGGAAGGAAGGAAGGATGGAAGGAAGGAAGGAAGGAAGGAAGGAAGGAAGGAAG
>NC_058133.1:392133553-392250931 GCF_016433145.1 Gracilinanus agilis | reverse complement strand
CCTCAGTTTCTATATCTGTAAAACAGAGGTAATAATAAGACTTAGTCATAGGGTTTTCATAAGGGTCAGATAATTGTAAAGCATTTCACCAACCTTAAAGTGCTGGTGAATAATAATAACAATAAAGTGTTTGTAAAAAATAAAAGCTCAATATATTTTTCTTCTAGAGTGCTGGAACAGATAGTATGATCCTTGCCACTGAGATTTCTTCTTTTGATAATCTTTCTGGAATTTGTTATTAAAAATAATTCAGAGAGAAACTAGTGGCTCAGTGGATTGAGAACCAGGCATAGAGATGGGAGGTTCCTGGGATCAAATATGGCCTTAGACACCTCCCAGCTGTGTGACCCTGGGCAAGTCACTTGACTCCAATTGTCTAGCCCTTCCCACTCTGCAGCCTTGGAATGAATACACTGCATTGATTCTAAGACAGAAGGTAAGGGTTTTCAAAAACAAAAACAAAAAACTCATCCATCCAAATGTTTATGATCTTTCTCCCATAAAACAAAATGAGAACCCTCGGGAGTCTGCTATTCCTAACAAGCTGGAGTTCTAGGTCCCATTTTTGTTCTTTCTTAGTGGAATATTACTGCACAGTTTTACTGTAGACAGCTGTCCACTCCAGACCAATCTCAATGGAACAGTGACAATTGCCTGCATTCTCTCTGATTGGGCTTGACAGCAAGGAGAGAGTTTGTGTTGTGAATGAGAGGCTCCAAATCCAGTAGCTATTCATGTCTTAAAAACAGTTTGTAATCATTTCTAATCCATTAGAGGCAGAATGATCCTGTGGATAAGATTCTGGACTTGGGGGGGGGCGGTCAATAAAATTGTGTTGAAAGACTGAGACAGTAGATGCATGAACACGGACAGGTTATTCTTTATGCCTCAGTTTCTTTATTTGTAAAATGAGGGCATTGGATTCAATGGTCTCTGAGATCCTTTCCTGCTCTGAATCTATGATCTTATGATTATAAAAAAAAGTCCTAGTGTTAGATTCCAAGGACCTGGCCCTCGGTCCTGACTCTGCTCATACCTGTGTCCCCTAACTTCTCTGTATTGAAGCTTTCCCATCTGTTAACTGGAGTTTATCTAAGTGAGTCTTGTGATTTCTTCCAACTCTCAATTCTATGATCCTTTATTAAAAATCCCTAGTGCCTAAATATACACTATTAAGTGTAAAGTCATCAGTTAAGAAAACAAACAAAGTAGCTCCTTTGAAAGCACTGAGAAGCATCATCAATGTCAACAACAAAATATAAACTTAAGGACAGGGTGCCTGGGTAGAAAAGCCTGTGTGCACATGTTTTCATCCCATCATTACCAGAAAGCTTTTATTAAGCACTTCTCTTGTCTGAGTTATGTTCAGAAAAAATTAAATCTTACCTTCTGAACGTCTCAGTATGCTATCTGACCAAAGACTCCACAAAGTTTATAAATAGAGACTCCCTACCTGAGAATCTGGCCTCAGACACTTACTAGCTGTGTGACCCTGAGCAAGTCACTTTACCTGTTTGCCTCATTTTCCTCATCTGTAAAATAAGCTGGAGAAAGAAATGGTAAAACACTCCAGGATCTCTGCCAAGAAAATTCCAAATGGTGTCAGGAAGAATGGAACATGACTGAACAACAACAAAATTTAAAATTCTGAGCTTACAGGCTGTTAGTTTATGATAATTTATAGGAAGCAGAAGCTCCCCTTCTGGAGAAATATGTATTGTTTGTTTAAATCTTTTCCTGTCTAAGATTTTGCAGTAGAATACACATATGACATATACAAGATAAGTTTTTATCTTTTGTTAGTTTTCCTAGCTGGTTTTTATTTTTTTTATTATCATTATTTTTAAACACTTACCTTCTGTCTTAGAATCAATACTATGTTTTGGTTCCAAAGCAGAAGAGTGGTAAGGGCTAGACTAGGTTAAGTGACTTGCCCAGGATCACACAGCTAGAAAGTATATGAGGCCAGATTTGAACCTAGGACTTCTGGGCCTGGCTCTCAATCCACGGAGCCACCTAGATGCACCCTCCAATAGATTTAAAAAAAAATTCTATGTGTCTTTTAAGGATTTGGGTCATTTAAACATTTGGAAAATACTTTGGGGCATCGACTTCATATTGCTTGTTATAACAATTTTAAGTCTTAAAGTGCTGCATATATGTCAGCCAAGAGAATTACATCAGTTATCTCCTAGAGTTCTTACAGTAGCCCTGTGATGCAGGTTCTATAATCATCCCTATTATACAGATGAGGAAACTGATGCTGAAAGAGATTAAGGGAATGGAACATAGCTATGAAGCTAGTTACGTCTGAGGCAAGAATCAAACTTAGATTTGCTTAATTATAAGTCCCTAGGGGACCTCATTTTGTACATTTAAGGATCATTCAGTTGTGAGCTCCTTCAAATTAAGGAATGATTTTTTTTGGTCTCTTTTTGTATTGTCAGTGCTTAGTACAGTGCTCACCATATAATGAGACCTTTGTTGTTCAATAATTTTCAGCTGGGTCTGATTCTTCATGAATCTCTTTGGTGGTTTGCTTGGCAAAGATATTGGAGAGGTTTGCCATTTCTTTCTCCAGGTCATTTTACAAATGAGGAAACTGAGGCAAACAGGATGAAGGCCCCAAAACTCAGGAAAATGAATCTTCCTAACTGCAGGCCCAGTACTCTGTCTACTGTACCACCCATATTAAGCTGCCTTAATAATTACTTAATAAATGTTTGTTGCTTAAGTAATGACTGATTTACACCTTAGATTTTGTTTCCATACCCTACTGAAATCTTTTTTCAACAATCTTTCCCTTCTAGTTGAAGCAGTGAGACACCCTGAGGGAGAAACAGCATGTGCCAGGCAAGTCAAAATACCACCATCATGACCCTGAGATTCTGACACAGACAGCCCAGGACCCTGAAACCAAATATCTTGGTTATGTCAGTGCTTCTAGCCCAGTGCCCTCAGCCATCATCTTAGGAAATAACAATTGTGGAGGCTCAGCCTTGCAACTGCTCCTACAGGTGCTTCAGCCACAGGTCCTGAAGATCCAGATCAGAGAGTTTTTGCTTCCAAAGTCCTTGGCACCCTCAAAAGGTTCAACATTAGCAAATTATATGATTTTATCATCGGAAATAATGTTTAAGAAGAAGCATTTCTCTTTTGCAGCTGTAGCTGAAAGACTACAGAATCCTTCTATTTGGCTTGCAGCTAAAACCTTCCATATGTGTTTTTTTGTTTTCTCCTCCATTAAAATGTGAGCTCCTTGATATCAGGGGTATCTGACTTTTCCATTTTCAATTTGGCCCCTTCTATTCAATACAGTGCTTTATATATGTGAGCATTTAATAAATGCTTCATTCATTCTAAACATTTCATTATCCCCTCTCTCTCTCTCTCTCTCTCTCTCTCTCTCTCTCTCTCTCTCTCTCTCTCTCTCTCCCTCTCTGTCTCTCTCTCTCTGTCTCTCTCTCTCTCTCTCTCTCTCAACCCTACTTTCAGTCATAGAATCACTAATAAGTATTAGTTCCAATGCAGTAGAGTGATAAGGACAAATGGGGTTAGGTGACTTGCCCAGGGTCACATAGCTAGGAAGTGTCTGAGATCAGATTTGAATCTAGGACCATCAGTCTTCAGTCTATCTATTGAACCACCTAGCTGCATCTCTCTTTTCCTTCTAATTTTATATTCTTTGCTTGTAAGAAATAGTAATAGTAGAATATTGAAGTTGAAAAGTTTAGCAGATCACTGGAAATGTGAAACTGGAGCTAAGGGATCTAAGAGACCAGGTCTCAAAATATCCATTTGGCCAATGATAGAAAATGTCTCCTATTGACAGAAAAGTGTATAAAAATATTCTCCCATTCCTTCCTTCGTTCCTTCCTTCCCTTCGTTCCTTCCTTCCTTCCTTCCTTTTATTCTTTTTTCTCTTTCTTTCTCTCTCTCTCTCTCTCTCTCCGTCTCTCTAACTCTCTCTTTTTCTTCTCCTCTCAATGTCTCTTTGTCTCTCTCTACTCTCTGTCTCTTTCTTTTTGTCTCTGTCTCTTTCATCTCAATGTCTATCTCTCTCTTATCCACTCTCCTCACTAATCCTATCCTCTCTTCTCTTCTCCTTCCCTCTCTCTCTTCCTCTGTCTGTCTTCCTCTGTCTGTCTCCCCTCTATGTCTGTCTACTCTCTCTCTGTGTCACTCCATATAGCTACATAGATAAATGAAGAATTAAAATTCTCTATCAGTGATTCTATTAATTGATTTTATGCATCTGATGTCAAACATACTAATGAAAAATGAACTTTCTCAACTAGAGTTAAAGCTGGTTTAAACAGGATTCTCCTGGCAAGAACTTGGTATTATTATTATTATTATTGAAATCTGACTATTACAGTATGATTATTGATGATGCTGAGCACAGAAAGGTGAATAGAAAGATTCTCTCTCTTTTTCTCTGTGTGTGTGTGTGTTTGTCTGTCTGTCTTCATCTGTCTCTCCTCTCTGTCTCTTTGTCTTTCTTTCTCTCTCTGTCTCCCTCTTCCCTCTTTCTTCTCCATGTCTCTCCTTTATGTCTGTCTGTCTCTTTGTATTTCTTTCTCTCTCTGTCTCCCTCTTCCCTCTTTCTTCTCCATGTCTCTGTCTCTCTGTGTCTCTCCTTTATGTCTGTCTGTCTCTTACCTCTTTATGTCTCTCTCCCTTTTTTCTGTGCCTTTTTCTTTATATAGCTACATATATAGTTTAATAAAGTTGTGAATGGGTGATCCTGTTCAATGTCTCTGTCCATCTGGTATCAAACATCCAAATGAAAAATGAAATCCATCCTCCAGAGTAAAAGGTGATTCATTAGGATTCTCCTGGCAGGAACTTGGTATTAGCCATTAGTGAGAATATTGGATTAACTAGGAAGTTAGGAAGTTCCTACCCTGACCACATGGTATAACCATTCTATCTTAAACCTGGGATTTAAAGTATCTTAATATTTTAATATATTTAATACATATTTTAAATAGCATTTAAACATTTTTAACTTTTATTGAGCTATTTGTTGTTATACAGATAGAAGTTATCAATAGCAACTATTTTTCATTTTTCTATACCACATTAGCCATGGCTGTAAATGGGACTCTTTTTAGTTCACGTCAATTATCATTCCTCCTTTCTGTCTTTGAGCTCTCCTGCCCTACCTTACTCCCCTACCAAATAAAAAGTCTTAGCTTAAATTCTATGATCATAAATGCTAGAGCTGGAAGGACTTTAGGAATTATCTTGTCCAACTCCTTCATTTTATAAAATAAGAGAGGCCAACCAGAGAGTAAGTAGAAGAGAAGAGATTCAAATTCAGGCCCACTGTCTATAACCTCTTTCTCCTACCATACTGTCCAATAGTCATTCCCTTATTCCCTTGTTTTTTTCCTTTCTTTTCAATAATATTAATAACCAGGAATGTGCTGGTAAATGTTTAACAACTGGATCTCCAGGGGGGTAAAAGGCTATATCATATATTTTGACATTTAATTTATATTATTAATATTTTCCATTACTTCTTTTCTAAACAATCAGCAAAATAATAAATCAAAGCCTGATTAAGTGACTTGCCCAGGGTCATAAAATCAGTATATGTCTGAGACAAGATTTGAACTCAGGTCTCTGGGGTTCCAGGCCTAGAGAACTATCTCTCCGTTGTGTCACTTAACTTGCCCAAGATCACTCAGGTAGAATGTGGCAGAGGTAGACTTTGGACCTCCTACTCCAATTCCAAGTTTCTACTTTACTGTGCTGAATAGTGGATCAATAGAAAACTCCTTATAACTAAGAGGTTCCTATATTTGGAATCAGAGATAAAATAGATGGTACAAGTTTTATTATCCACATTTTATAGATGAGGAAACCGAGGCTCAGAGAAGTTAAGTGACTTTGTCCGTAACCACATAAGTATTTAAGTGACCAAAGTGTGACCAACCCAGTCATCTTGATTTGTGACCCAATATTTAATCCAATCTGTAACAGTGCCCTTTAAATGAAAGAAATAATGGTTTTACTTTGCATTTATACTAATCAATGGCCTTGGTGAGAAAAATAAATACAAGGTCATCCTTTGGGCAGAGCCATGGTCTATCCCAATATCCCTGTTGTAAAGTGTGTATTCACCTCCTTCCTATTCATAATAATGAGATGCCTTCTCAGACATCCAGATGAAACCACAGTTGTACTCTGTATTTCTGAAATGACTTGTGGGGGAAAAGGAAACCTTGACTTTCCCCTCAATTGCCCCTTTGCCACTGTTCTCTCTGTCTGAGTCAGTGAGTCCCCAGCTGGGCTGGAACATTGATGCTATCAAAGAACTGAACGTCTCAGCCCCCATGCATGTGAGCACCATTGTTCTGTCATAGGCTGCCCTGTACAGGCTGCCGGACTGTTGGTGTTTATGGCTGTTTGGGTGACAGGAAGAAACTTGGTACTTTTGTACTATTTAAACACTAATTCCATTCATGGCCACTGTTTATACCAAAGAAAAATGTTCTCACAGACAGTCCCATAACTTAGAAAATATTTGAACGAAAGGTTGAATGGTTTATTTTGCTCCATTTATTAGTAGCCTTTATTTCCAAACACAGTGAAACCCTGTTGCAGAAGGCTTTAGTGATACTGTGGGCCAACCCTTGTCCTCTATGTACACAGTGATGACTTTGGCACATCCTCTCCATCAGTCCTAACAATGTCCTATAGTCTGTGTGGTGAAAAGGTGGTATCCCCATCTAATAGATGAAGTAACTGAAGCTCATAGAAATTAAGTGGTTTGGCCAAGGTCACACAATCAGTGGTGGAAACAAGACCCCTGCCCAGTATGTTACTCGAAGTACAGTGTTCTTTCAAATGCACTCTTCTGTACTTCTCAGGAAATCCACAGTGTGTATAATTTATGCTCCTCCAAAGGAGTTACAATTACAGTGATAATGATGATGATGACAAAAGTATCGATGATGACTGGCATTTCTGTAGCGCTTTAAATACATTATTTCAATGGATATGCGAGGTGGTTTATCAGAGATATTCTTATCCTTATTTTACAATGAAGAAACTGAGGTTCAGAGTGGATAGGTGACTTGTTCTTGAATTACATAACTAATAAACTTTATAGGCAGCATTCAAATCCAGGTCTTGTCTTGTTCAAAAATACTGGAAAGAATGGATCTGGTGGTTTCTGGAGTCTTCTCCATCTCCAGATCTATTAACCTCTGAAGCTTTCTTACTATAAGAGAAATAAAGTTAAGTAAAATTGAAAGCTGGCTATTCTCTAAGCAGCATCCTAGAAATTGGGAAATATGCCAAGGTTAACCAGAGTATCTTTCCTTGCCATGTCAGAGTTTTCCATTTGTTCAGTTATTTTTCAATTGTGTTTGGCTCTTTGTGATCTCATTTGGGATTTTCTTGACAAAGATACTGGAGTAGTTTGTGATTGCCTTCTCCAGTCTATTTTATATAGGAGGAAACTGAGGCAAACAGGGTTATATGACTTGCCCAGAGTCACACAGCTAGTAAGTATAGGAGGCAAGAGTTTAACTGAGGAAGAGTTTCTGACTTTAGGCTGCTCACTTAACACAATGTGTCATCTAGCTGCCCCATGAGTTTTTCATTGTTTGCCATTAAATTGAATATATATGAAGGATGTGAAATCAGGAATATTTGGAATTTAGAGGACATGAAAGTTCAAAGGAAATCATTTTATTTAATAATAATAATAATAATTTGTATTTCAGTAGCTTTTTTGATTTCTACTAAGTACTTTTCTTATAATCATCCATTTATACATGAAGAAGCCAGCATTCATAGATCAAGTGACATACTTGTGGCCCAATGGATTAAATTAGATAATATACAGAATCGGTCGGCCATTCAACAAGCATTTATTAAAATATGTACTAGATACTAGCTGGGCACTAAGAATAAAAAGACAAACTGCAAGAAAGATAGTCCCTGCCCTCAAGGAGCATACATTTGGATGAGGAAGACAATATATAAAAGGAAGGTGAAAGGGAGTGAAGATGAGGAATAAGCAAGGTACCAGGCTAAGGGCATAGTAGAGAAAGTCCAAAGTGCCAGCCCTGGAAAGGGCACCCTCCTTAAATAGAAGTTCTGGGAGGAGCCATCCAAGGTACTTCAGGAGAAAGATCTAAGGTATGGTGGAACAAGTCTGGAATGCAGCCTGCAGAGGAATGAGAATAAAGGGCTTTGAAAATCTTAGTTGGTGATGGAATACTATTGTGCTAAAAGGAATAATTAACTGGAGGCATTCCATGTGAACTGGAAAGACCTCCAGGAATTGATGCAGAGTGAAAGGAGCAGATCCAGGAGAATATTGTACCCAGAAACGGATACATTGTAGTAAAATTGAATGTAATGGACTTCTCTACTACCAACAAAGCAATGACCCAGCACAATTCTGAGGGACTTATGAGAAAGAACGCCATTCACATTCAGAGTAAGAACTGTGGGAGTAGAAACACAGAAGAAAAATAACTGCCTGATTACATAGATTGATGGGAATATGATTGGGGATAGAACATAAATCTTATAACTATGGAACAATGTTCCAAATTAATTAATAAAATAAAGATCTAAAAAAAACTAAAGGAAAATGAGAAAGTCAATAGGCTGGAAAAAAAAAGAGCTACATTTACTGCAAAAAGACATCTGTTCAGCTAGTGGCCTTGGTATTGTTGAACTCAACTCAATACTATCCAAATCTCCCAACCAAAAGAAACTTTGAGCAAATCAAGTGGCTGAAAATACCAATTTCAAAAATTCTTTTGTAGTTGACTCTTTAAATTTGAAATGGGAATCTATTTTTACACTGGCATTTCTAGATCAATCAAGCTGAGTTAAACTACTTTCTACTTTGGGTTTTACTACTGCATCTGAGGCTTCTTTGAAAATGTTAAAAATTTCTACCACATCCCAAATAAATATCAATAAAGAAAAAAATCTTAGTCTATATAAATATAAAAAGAGTGGGATTCCAAGCTACCTTTCCTTATGTTAGTATTCAGATGATTACCTGGGCTCTTCCCATTATCCTGCTTTGTGTCTACTGATGGTCCAATACTTCTTAGAGGTTTCTGTGAAGATCCAAAGTTCCTAGAAAACTCTAAAGTATAATGTAATATGAACTATGAGAAAAGAGCAAATGTTTTTATAATTATACTATTTATATTGATTATATTGAGGCAGTGAGGCAGCATTGGACCTGATTTCAGGAAGACTTGAGTTCAAATATTGCCTCAAACAACAGATATGTGACCCTGGATAAATCACTTAACCTCTGTCTTTCTTAGTTTCCTAGCCTGCAAAATGGGAATGATAATAATAACCTATTTCCAGCATCACTGTAAGAATCAAATGAGAAAATATTTTAATAAGCATGGAAATTTTAAGGCAGAATAAAAATGCTAACTACCATTACTAGCTGTTCTTTTTAAAATTTTTGTCGATTAGCAAGGAATAAAATTAACTGCTTCACGGGCTTGACTGAAAAATAGGATATTTCCTAACTCCTTTAAAATCTATACACAAGGTACTTGTTCCTGTTCTCTATTTGTCTTGCTACCTGAGGGGAATGATGTTTTTATTCTGTGGACAATAGTTAGTACTATGTTTTATTTGTCTAATCCAGTTCCTTTCAAGCACCAAAAAGGGGAGCTCTAATTCTCATCATCTGGCCATTAGGAGATCTGTGTAGCAGATTTTTTTTAAACATAGTTGTAGAAGTAAATCTATCCCCATCATTGTTGCAAGTAATGCTTTGAATAGATATGTTCCTCTTGGATTCTTTTTTTCCATCGGTACAGTTGCAACATCATATGCAGCCAGATTCTGACTGTGGAAACATTATTTCATCCCAATTGTGTTTTTCTGTTTTCCTCTTAATACCCATATTAATGATCTGATAAAATAAAAATACCTCAAAGGCAAGATTGTTTCATTTTTGCTTTTATATCTTCAGGGCCTGACATAGAGTCAGATTTAATAAATACTTGTTGATAGACTGATGCCAAAATGTGTCAACCCCTTTGGTTTAAATCATATAAAAGGTGGATATCTATAAGATTCAGCAGCTGATCAGAATGATAAGATCCTTTTCCTGGAATGGGTTCAGATCCAGTCTTTTTCAGTGGCATCATTAAAAATGTCCTCAAGGTCAAATGACTGATTAAATTCATAAGGTAAAATATATTTGGATATAGATGAGCCTAGTTATGCCCACCCCTCCATACTTCATGGAAATATTATAGGCCTTTGAATGCCATAGTCATATCCAGATTTCAGAGCAAATCCAGAATCCAAGTCCAGACATATACAGAAACAAACAAACAGAAAAAGGATCATGACTCAACATTTTTGACACTTAAGTGTGGGTTGATTTGGGTTCAATCCCAGCCTTGGGCAAAGGTTCAAGCTACATTTCATTTGGATCAAACTGACTCTATCCTTAGTTTAATCGTGACAACACTCCCACTTCCTAGGGCTTAAATGCTACATGATGAACCAACACCTCCTTTGGGATCAGAGAAAGACGGCAGGGGAAAAAGCCCAACAAACTAACAGCATTTTGATGCCCCCAATATCCTTTTGTTTTAGTAATGTTCCTATTTTCCCCTGTCTTTTTACTTTACTTTTTGTCTCCCTTGAGCTCTATTTGAACTAAGAAAAGCCAGCACCATTTTGATAACAATTAGCTTTATTGTATATAGGGGAGTTCAAATCCAACCTCAGACAATTTACTAACTATGTGACACTGGGCAAATCATTTAACCTCTGTTTGCCTTAATCCACTGGAGAAGGAAAAGGCAAGCTACTCCGGTATCTTTGCCAAGAAAACTCTGTGGACAATATTGGCATAATATGGTGAAGGGGTGTTATGAAAAGTCAGACACCATTGAACGACCGAACAACAGCAACATATGTGGGAGAGCAGTGCAGAATAGACAAGTATTCTCTGCCCACTCTCCATCCAAGTTCTAACCAAGCCCCAGCCTGTTTGTCTGGAAAGGCTTGCAATTCAGACCTTTAAGACTGAGTCTATATAGGGCAGTAGAAAGAATATTATGTAGGTGGCACAGTGAATCAACTACTACACCTGGAGCCAGGAAGACAGAAGGTTGAAATCATGCTTCAAGCACTTCCTAGCTGTGTGACCCTAGGCAAATCACTTATTCACCATCTGCCTCAGTTTCCCCAAATATAAATGGGGACAATGACAGAGTCTATCTCCCAGGGGTGTTGCAAGGATCAAATAAGATAAAACCTGTAAAGTGCTTTGCCAACCTTGAATTATTAAATAAGATGTATTGCCAGAGAATTAGAGAGTCCCAACTATGACACTTATTATGTCACTGTGAGCAACTCATTTAACTACGTAGAACTCTGGTAGATTCCACTGACAAATATATTACTTACACTGGAGAGGTGATCTGGCAGAATGGATAGAATTAGCCTCAGTCATAAAGCCCTGGGATCAATTCCTACCACATACACACACACACACACACACACACACACACACACACACACACACACACACACACACACTGGCTGAGAGACCTGAGGCAAATTACTTAAACTTTCATTGCTCTCAGGAAACTCTTTAAGTTGCAGACTTATTAGTTGCTTGATCTGATTGACAGAAGGAAATTTCTCACAAAGAGTTCACTACACTGATGAAATCACAGAATCAGAAAGGGGAGGGGGGTGAATTAAAGGTAGTTATAACAAGTAGATCACGGGATATTGTGAAGAAAATGTGAGTTAATATTGGTTTTTATTAATAAGATAAATTGTTCTTTTTCTATAGTTCTTAACCAATCACATTGTATTTACTGCTAAAATATTTATGGCATAGGAATTAAGAATATTTAAAATGCAAAAGGATTTAGTCACAAGTAACAATACAGGGGGCAATTAGATGGCTCAGAGCATTGAGTTTTTTGTCTAGAGTCAGGAAGATCTGTGTTCAAATCCATTCTCAGATACTCACTAGCTGTGTGACCCTGGGTAAGTCACTTAACCTCTATTTGCCTTAGTCCATTGGAGAAGGAAATGAAAAATCACTCCATTATCTTTGTCAAAAATACCCCAATATGGGGTTATGAAGAGTCATCTGTGATAGAATGGGTGAACAACAAAATCTTCTGGTTTCACTTACTATGAAATTGTCTGAAAAAGTAGCCACCACAAAGAGAAGGTCAAAAGAATTCAGCAACTGCTTCAGCTAGAGAACATTTAATTCTCTTGTGAAACAGAGAGAGAGTGGCAATTTTGACATTGGCTTAGAGTACAAGATCATTTACAAAATATTGTGGACAATTATGAATGACTATAACCAGTTCAAGGATGATCTGTTATGCAATGATCATGATAATTCTTGAAGAAAACATGAAGGGGGAACAGTCAAGGTTTTGAAAATCATTTTCTTTGATATTACAACAGACTATATCTTCATGGTCACATAAATAACTAAAACATATGGAGAATGTCATTGTATTTTACTATTTATTTATTTTTTAAAAGTATGCAACTAGATGGAATAAAATGTAATCTTGAAGACCATCTTCAGACAATGTATCTCCCTTGAATGCATTAAAATTATATGGTTCTGAGGCAGACACAAAAATAGGTATAACTTTTTTTCAAGAATCTACAAAGCACTGAAATCAAGTGGCCTATTAATAGGGTCAGTTAGGGGTGAAGTAGATAGAGTTTCATGCCTAGAGAAAGGAGGACTGATCTTCCTGAGTTCAAGTTTGACCTCAGACATGTACTAGTTGTGTGACCCTGGGCATGTCATTTAACCCTGTTTCCTCATCTGTAAAATGAGCTAGAGAACGAAATGACAAACCACTTCATTATCTTTGCCAAGAACTCCAAATAGGGTCATGAAGAATCAGACATGACTGAAAAAATGACTGAACAACAAAGTGTTTGTCTTGTCATGAAACACACATGCAAAATCCAAATGAAAGAAAGATTCCCCAAAGATGATGGTATTCTCCAAATGCTCCTATTTATAGATAGCCACAATAAGAATTGTAGCATTCCCTAGAACAGAGGTTCCTCACTGATAGCCAGAGTAATGTGAGAAAAGTGATCTAACCATTCCCAATGAAAACAAAATGGAGGAGGAAGTACACATTAAGCCCAGATTATGGCATATAACTGGATAAATAGCCTAAGTAATCCATCATTATGCTTATCTTAGACTTAGAAGGTGGACAAATACATAGGACCCAGATTTAACTTAGAAATTAGACTTGGTTCATATTTGAAAAATTGGTCATTGCTTCCAGTTATCCCAAACTCAAAAGCCCATTTCTTGAACACAAATATTCTCCCCATGATAGGCAACTTTCAAAGGGGATAGAGCTGGCTCCAAAACCAGAAAGAACCGGGTCTAAGCCATTTGACTTCTGAGTGCATTAGTCAACTCTCTAAGGTTCCAAGTTGCAAAGTGTGAAATTAGAATCTGTTACTTTAAAGATTATGATCCCCAGTGAAGCTATGATTGCCAGAAAAACTATGATTTCCCAGCAAAACTATGATTCCTAGAACCCCACTCACTTCCTATCATTATGTGCTGATGTAGACAGGACATAAATTGGGTAGAATTCCTCATCTAGCCCTCTCTTTTCCTTCCTTTTGATAGCTTTAATGGAGTGAGCATTTTGAGTATGTAGAAAACTTAGTCATGTGGTTCTATTTTGTCAGATAATAAACTTATAACACTTCAAGTATTGGACATCAATATAACTTACAAAAGCAGGTACCAACCTGCATTGGTAGAAATTGTTTCTTATCTGAGGGTTTTGCCAGTTACATCACAGATTGAGGCTTTATTCTATCAGGGTTGCTACTTGGTTACAAATCATGGACAGGATATTTGGGGAAAATTAATAACTGCAAATAAGCTACATGTGTGTATATAGACATTGCCATGTGATCAGTTATGCTTGGGCGAAATGATGTAAAGGCCGCCTTTTTGAGTTTAGGGATGATCAGAAAAGGAAGTCATATAGTGAGAATGACAAAAAACAAAACAAAACCATGTGTGACTCAAGTGGTTAATTCATGCTACTAAGATATTAAAAGAATAGAAGGAAAGCTGTGGCATGTGGGATAAATCTTCAATGGAATGAAAATTAGGATTAGAAGGGCGATTGTCTCATTGATGAAGTCACATATTCCCATAAAGACTTACAGAAACCACCAGACCTTGTCTTGAGTTAGATACTCAAGCTTTTCCAAATCAGCTACTGATTTCACTGCTATTGTTCATCCTTTGTTTTTGAAGAGGACCAATGACAGTACATGATGCAAGATACAAGGTCTTGATGTGCACATAAATTGGATTTAAGTAAGGTAGGGTTGCCCAAAGTTGTTAGCCTTACTCTCTCTTCCAGAGTCATTGATGACCAGTGGTAAGACGAAGTCAAGATGTCCAACTTCACTACCAACCAAAGGACTGATCATTATAATAGCATAGGGCCTGGACATATAATTTCATTGGTATAAGGAACTCCCATATGAGGAAATCAACAGTAATGCAAATCAGTACCTGTCCTGCAACTTATAGTCCTAGAGATGGGTCTAGACTCATTCCTCCAGAGAGAGGCTAGCTACATCTCCTACTTCAGAGTTGGACCCTGAGGGATTCAAGGTGTCTTTTCTCTATGACTGTTAACTAGAACTCCTATTCCAGTGTGCATCCACTACTGTTAAGTGCCAGTGGTTAATGTCACAGCTCCCTTTAACCAATTAACATTAATTATCTTTTTAAAAGGATGTTTATTTCAAAGATATAACAAGAATAAAAGGACAAATATATTCCCCCAACATCTGAAGGCTCATTCTCCCCTTTATGACCTTGTTCCTTGGAAAAATGGGCTCAAACGTAATGCATTTGTCCCACCAAATTCACTTTCAAATGTGGTATGGCCAAGGCATATACGAGTTTATATCACTCCTGAACTGATTTCTTCTGTCATTTAGCACTTCACTCCTCACCATCTCACTTTAAGCAAATCCTGAATAGATTTCAGCTCTCAGACTCTGGTGACTTTCTTCAATTGGAATCTGTTACACAAGATTTACACCTTGCTCCAATTCTTTATTAGCCAACTACTCTGTGCATGGTCATAAGGACTGGGCTCGTTAGTGTTATATAAATAAATGGGCAGATGGAGATAGAGAGAGGGTACTGAATACTACCACTGCTAATTTTAACAGCAGTGATAGTTCAGATAGGTGGCTAGTGCAAGATCAACTGAGGCTTGCCACCTAGCTAGATGATGTAACACCTCCCTCCTTTATAACAGTGCCCAGGCAGGATCCTTCAGGTCAATGGATGGTATTACTTCAGGTCCTACCTGGGGTTGATTGATGATAAATATTGGGCTCTATTAGCCTTGGTAACAGTTTATCTGACTGCGTGACTCCCTTTCCAGAGAAGTTATGAAACCACCTTTCCAGGAAGGTACTTGAATATTTTATCTGTATTCAGCAAAGAGAAGTATTGGGAAATGGAAAGAGGAATTGGGAATCCGTAAACTAATTTGGTAATAGTAAATCCTCAGAGCTGTAGTCAAGTAACTGATTCTGGTTAGCTAGCTCCTCTGGCTCAGCCTGGCCACAGTCAAACCAGAGTAAGCAAGCTGCTTGATGTCTTTCAGCTTCTTCTTTCTGGTAGATGTTATGCCTATATAGCCTTCAGGATCCACCCCTTTCCACCCTCTTCTTCTTCTCCTGCCCACTTCCTGGATCCCTCTCGGGCCCTGGGATACCTAGATATCTAAAGATGGTTTGATTTCCTAAATATCTAGGGGCAGTAGAATCAGAAGAGAGATGGTCTGGGTACAGGTTGACAATGCTAGTCAGGTATAAGACAGGAGGATCTTGCAAGGTTGAGCCAAGCAAGTCACCAATCCCCAAAAGACCAGGATCCACAGATCTCAGGTCCAAGGGAAGTGAAAGGAACCCAAAATCCAGGGCTGCCAGGGTATTTATACCCACCTTGGCCAACCACTTTCTCCCCTGTCCTCACGGCCTCTGGGAACATTCTAAGATCCAATGGTCCTCACCCGTCAATCAAGGGTGAGACTCTCTGCTCCCAGAGTTTCAATATAACATTAGACAGTCCTTTAATACAAAGAATTGCCCAGAGTCTGGAGAGGTTAAATTATTTGTTCAAGGTATTATATCAGTATATGACAGATGCAGGACTTTGACTAGTTCTAGGTATAAAGTAAGATCTCTACTTATTATGCCATGCTACCTCTATAACAATAATAATGATAACAATAACTGATATTTATGTAGTCTTAGGCTTTTCTAAAGAGTTCATCATGAAAATATCATCTCATTTATTCAACAATAAATATTTGCTTAATTGAACTAAGGAAAATGTAACAGAAATAAATGTAACAGTGCCTGAACTATCCATAAATGCTGACCACCATTATTAATATACAATGCAATTTAATTCTCACTATGTATGAATAGAAATATGATGATCTGAATGAAAATTTGCAAACATTATAATAGCTGTGTGAAATTTCAAGACACTTGATAATTACATGGATTCTTTGTGAGTCTTCTGGATAAAAAAATGAAAGGAAAATTAGCCCATAATTTACTTACATAATTTATCGATATCGTACAAAATCTGGATACAATGTCACTCTCCAGGGTTTTTTATTTATAGATCTACAATTTAAAATTCCAACACAGTATATACTAAAAATATGAAGTAATTCTAGGAATCTCTTTCAATATATTAAAGATCTCATGTTTTCTTTGATGAAGATAGTCGATCCATCAAGGCAGATCACAATTCTTTTTGAGAGGGGTTAATGTGCTTATATACTATAAGATGACTTAGAGTATTAGTGAGTAGCAGTCAGTGAAATTCATCATTCAATGTCCAACTCTATGATAATCACTGATGATTTCTTTTAAAGGCAGAAGGAAAACCAAATCCTTTTTCTTCTTTCCTAAAATGGCAGTACATTAGAATAACTGGGCAAAGCAAATTAAACACATTCTTGTAAGCCTCCAGTGCTCAGCTAAGTATTTTCAAATATCATGTGATAATAATTCCATTTGGGAAAAATACAAAATGAGTATGCAAATAATATATAACTAAAAGAAAAGACAGGGGCTAAAGAAAATATTAGGCAATTAGTTGGTGCATTGAAGAGAGCACTAGACCCGGGGTCAGGAAGATCCCAATTCTAACTCAACTTCAGACATTTACTAGCTATGTGATACTGAGCAAGCCACCAAACATGTCTACCTACCTCAATTTCTTCACCTATAAAATGAGGATAATAATGACATTTAACTCCCAGGGTTGTTGTGAAGATAAGATGCAATAATATTTCTAAAATGCTTTGAAAACATGAAAGTATTATGTAAATGCTAATTATTAATATTGATTGCTATTATATTTGTCACGAGGACAGTATGGACAATTTAGGAGATAAAAGTCAAGTGAGATCAAATATCAAGGTAACTTTACTAGAAACATAAGACCTGGAGGACTATGGTCATAGGCTTCATCACTTTTACTGACGAGGCACCTGGAATACAGTATAGTAGACCAAGGCCACATAGGACTGGGATTTTAGCATTTAATATTTATGTTTTGTATTTAGGATTTTATAGGACTCTGATGCTAGAGTTAATAATTCTTTTTTTTTAATTGAAACCCTTACCTTCTGTCTTAGAATCGATATTGAATATCAATTCCAAGGCAGAAGAACAGTTAAGAGCCAGGCACCTGGGGTTAAATAACTTGCCTAGGGACATATAGGTAGAAAGTGCCTGAAACCAGATTTGAACCCAGGATTTCATATTTCCAAGCCTGGCTCTCTATCCATTGAGCCACCTAGCTGCCCCCCAATATTCTTTTTATTGTACTAACCATTATCTTTTGCATAAAGACCTTTCCTGATCTCCTTAGCTACTATTGACATTCTCTTCAAATTTGTCTTGTATCTCTTTTGTATATTTGTATTTATATTTCTTTAATCATATTCTGTCTCCCTTTCTAGAATGTAAGCTCTTTGAGATCAGAGACATTCACTTTTGCCTTTGAATGCCTATTTCACACAGTCACATCACTGTAAGCTCTCTTTTTACCTAGAAGAATTGCCTTTGTATCCCCAGTTAGCCTGACACATACTACTTGGTTAATAAATGTTTGTTGATTGATTGATTAATGGATACCAGATTATTCTTTTGCTCCTAAGCCAACCCAGAAAGATGAGTTCTAATGTTTCTAAAAATATGAATTTTTGCCTATATATTATAGGAAATATTGTTGAATTTATAAAAATATTGTGGTAAGGTGAAAAATTTCCTGGATTCAAAAAATTTTAAGTTAGATTTGAGTCATGGCTTGACCCCTTACTGTTTAATCCATGTCAATTTGATAAATATTTATGAAGATCTATCATGTGCTAGGCCCTGTGCTAAGTCTTGGAGATTCAAAGAAAGGCAAAAGACAGCCCCTGCCTTCAAGAGACCCATAGTCTAAAGGTGAGACAACATAGAAAACAACTATGTATAAAGAAGCTACATATGACATAATCAATGGGGGAAGGAACTAGAATTCAGAGGGTTTGTAAGCTTAAAAATTAATATGCAATATCTCCAAGTATTATATTTGATAAGATTTATTAATAATAACTAAAATAAAAAGCTAGAGTAAAAAGGGAGCGAACTAGGCAGTGGTCATGAAAGAAGAGAGCGAGAGGTAGAGTTACACACAACTTATAAACAATAAGTAAGCACGTAAGGTAGGGATGAAAGAGGAAAGGGATGCTGGGAGATGTAGTTCAAAGGTAAAAAATTTCTATTTATATAGTTTGGAAAAGGCTTACTGTAGAAGATGAAATTTTAGCTGAGACTTGAAAGAAGTTAAGGAAGCCACGAGATGGAGATGAGGAGAGAAAGCATTCCAGGCATGAAGGACAGTCACTGAAATTGCTCAATTGGTGATGTTTTCGTTGAAGGAAGAGCAAGAAGGCCAGTGTCACAGTAGTGAAAAGTACATAAAAGGATGAGAGTATATAGTGTAAAAGACTAGAAAAGTAGGGGTACGGACCTAGGTTATAAAGGATTTTGAACATCAAACAGATGATTTTTTTATTTGATCCTGGGGGTAATAGGAAACCACTAGAGTTTTTGAATTGGGGTTGGGGTTGACACGGTCAGATTTATTCTTTTTTTGTTTGTTCATCCTTTGTTTTTATTTTGTTTTTAATCAAAACATTTTTTCATATATTGATACAATATTTCATAATAGTTTTCTGACATTTTGTCATCCATGTTCTTTCCCTTCTTCCCTAAGATGGCAAGTAATATGATATGGGTTGTAAATGTGTTCTCATATGACATATAGTTGCATATTCTTCATGTAGTGAAGATCAGACTTGTTCTTGAGGAAAATTACATTGACTGAGTAGAGGATGAACTGGAATGTGGAGAGACTTGTATGTGGGGAGACTTGTAGCAAGCAGAATGGCGAACAAGCTATTTCAATAGCGGTGGTATCAGTGGAGAGAAGAGGACATATTTAAGAGAAGTTACAAAGGTAAAATTGATGGGTCTTGGCAACAAATTGAATATAATGAGAATGATATTGGTTTATTTATGTACATATTGTATTCTTCTCTTCCCCAAACCCCAGCAAGTCTGTTTCCTTAAGGGCAGGCTTAGAAAATAGTAGACTTTAAAAACAAACAAACAAACCAGGATAACTAAAGATTATTCAATGGAACTAAAATTTCTTTGGTGCCTATCTTCTTATCCTGGTGTCCATGAATTTTAAATATGTGCATGTGTGTGCATGTGTGTGCGTGTGTGTGTGTGTGTTTCAATACAGCTGAATTTCCTTTGCAAATTTATGTAATTTTATATATTAAAAACACTATTTTAAGGAACCCATAAACTTTACCAGACTGGCAAAAGGATGAATCAAACAACAAAAAGTTCAGAACTGGGGCGAGCTAGGTGGCACAGTGGATAGAGAAGCAGGCCTAGAATTGGAAGGACCTGGTCTCAAATGTAATTTCAGACACTTCTAGCTTTGTATTTCTGGGCAAGTCACCTTACTCTCCTTTGCCTAGCCCTTCCTCTTCCATCTTAGAATTCTGTCTTACAAGTAAAGGTTTAAAAAAAGATAAGAATACCAAAGATTCTAATGCTGCATTTCAAAGAATAGCAGCAAAGGAATTATCACTTCAAAAATTAAAACAAAACAAAACAACAAGCCTCCTGTTTCTTCTTTATTTTAAAAGACAATGCCTCAGGCTGTAGTTGGGAGACATTCTGTGTTTCTGTGTTGGAAATAGAACAGAATTTAAAGATTTTGTGAATTCTATAAATAGGAAAGCTTCTTTTGATTTTTCTTTAGAGAATTTACTTACTAAACACAGTGGTGAACAACTGGAGCTGACTGTTTGTGAGCTGTGCCTAGCCTTTAGCCAAATATCTAAAACTCTCCATACAGGATGATTTAAGGTATCATTATATGGGTGAACAAGTCTCCAAAACTAAGGCAGAAGATTTTGAAGGGAAGTTCTAGCGATAACAAGTTCTGAATTCTTGTTACAATTTCATCTACCTGAGTTCTGGCCTCAGAAACTTACAAGTTGTGTGAGCCTACATAAGTCCTTTTATCCTGTTTGCCTCAGTTCCCTCATCTTAAAATAAGCAAGAAAAAGAAAGCAAATTATGCCGGGACCTTTGCCAAAAAAAAACCCCAAACAGTGTCATGAAACAACTGAATAACAACAACAAAACTAGAAGGGGAGATAACTGAGGGAAAAATTATTTTCCCAATTTCTCCTCTCCTCAAAGACCTTTAGTTGATTCCTTTTGTCCATAGGATAAAACATTATTTCATAGGATCGTATTTAAAATTGAAAGAGACTTTAGAAGATACCTAGTTGAACTACCTCATTATACAATCAAGAAAATAAAAGCCTTGATTCATAAAATGATTTATAACTGGTCCTGGAGTCAGGAAGACCTGAATTCAGATACAACTTCAGACACTAGCTATGTGATCCTGGACAAGTCACTTAATTCCTGGCTTCCTCAACTATAAAATAGAGATAATAACAGCACCTACTTCTCAGATGCCATGTAAATGCTTATTCCCTTCCACCCTTATCTAGAACTGAAAGAAATTGTGGAGATCATCCAATCCCTTCATTTTCCAGATGAAGAAACTCAGGCGATCAGAAGTCAAATAATTTGTCCAAGGCCAGGCTAGTAGTAAGTGACTGGCAAGATTCAAAATGGCATTCAATGGAAGTGAAGGCTTCATGTGCTAGCCTGGTTTGAATGGTACACCAACTTTCATTGTTTTTGTTCCCAACTTCTGAATTCTATAGCACTCTCCTGGCCTCTCTCTCCTATTCTTTCATGTGAGTACTCCTGGCTTCTATTGCATTTGACTTTCCTATTAACTAGCTTAGACTTGTCCTATCTCTTACTTTATCCATTCAATTTCTCCCAGGCAGGATTGCTGATTGGTTCATCTGGTCCTTTCAATCCCCAATTCAGAAACTTTCCTCTCTCAGTTTCTCGAAACCTCTCCTTATTTCCCAGACTCTGAGGAAATTAGGGGATCGTGGACAGAAGATGACTCCCCACCAGTGGCCAGGGGTTACCAAATCCTGTTCTCTATACCATCAGCTGTACAATGAAAAGGAAGATTAGGGGTGTGACTAATGGAGTACATACAACCACTGTATGATTCAACGATCATTTGGGATTACTGCTCAACCCACATGGCTGTGTAGAAACCACATTAATAGTAAAGGCTGGCAGCTATAAATGCTGAGGATGTGTTTAGCAGGCTCTGCTCTACATTGCTACCTCTTTACAGACATAGCCAATAAATTTCTTTGAATTAAAAACCTCTTAAACACTTTCCAACTTAGATTAATTCACTTTAATAAAGAAGAATGGACAATAGTGATTTTCTCTCCAATTTCTTTCTCTTGTGGGGTTATTTAAAAACAGAAATGAATGGATGGGAAAACTTAATTGTACAAGTTTTGGGTTGATTAGAAACATTGACTCACACTCACAAAAATGAACACTATGGAAATATGTTTTGCATGATAATACATTTAATAACACAGCTTGAATTGCTTGCCAGCTCCAAAGGGTGGGGGGAGAAGGGAAAGAGATAATTTGGATCCTATAACTTTGGAAAATTTATGTGGAAATTTGTTATTATATGTAATTGGTAAAAAAAAAAAAGAAGAAATATTGACTCATAGATTTAGAGGTAAAAGTAAATTTAAAAAATTTAGTCCAATTCTCCCATTTTCCTAATAAGGAATTAAAGCCTAGAGAGTTTAAATGATTTATCTGAGATTACACAGATAGCCTCAGATCTAGGGTTTATAGCAAGGTCCTTAGAGTTCAAATCTTAAATATACTCACATATTTGTAATCCCTTTTTCCCAATTACATTACAGTCATGATTTTGTTTACAATCTCTATTGCTTATTTCTTTTAGAAAAGGTCCCTTTTGAGTATGAATAGGCAGTTATCAACTGAAGAAATCAAAACTATCAATAAGTACATGAAAAAGTGTTCTAAATCCCTCTTGATTAGAGAAAACCAAATAAAAACAACTCTGAGGTACCACCTCACACCTAAGCAGACTGGTCAATATGGCAGTAAAGGAAAGATAAATGTTGGATGGGATATGGCAAAATTGGGACACTAATGCACTGCTGGTGGATTTGTGAATTAATCGAACCATTCTGGAGGGCAATTTGGAATTATGCGCAAGGGTCTTTAAAAGAATGTCTACCCTTTGATCCAGCCATACCACTGCTGGTTTGTACCCAAAGAGATAATAAGGGAAAAGACTTGTACAAAAATATTTATAGCCGTGCTCTTTGTGGTGGAAAAAAATTGGAAAATGAGGGTGTGTCCATCAATTCAGGAATGGCTAAACAAATTGTGGTAAATGATGGTGATGGAATATTATTGTATTGAAAGGAATGATGAACTGGAGAATTTCTATATGAACTGGAATGACCTCCAGGAACTGATGCAGAGTGAAAGGAGCAGAACCAGGAGAACATTGTACACAGAAACTGAAACATTCTGGCACAATCAAATGTAACAGACTTTTCTACTAGTAGCATACAATGATCCAAGACAACACTGACGAACTTATGAGAAAGGATGTTATCAGCAACCATAGAAAGAACTGTAGGAGTAGAAATGCAGAAGAAAAACATACAATTGATCACATAGTTCGTTGAAAAGATTGCTCTTTTACAAATATGAATAATATGGAAATAGGTTTTGAACAATGATACAGGTATAACCCAGTGCAATCATTTGTCAGCTCCAGGAGGGAGGAGGGAAGAGGGGTGGGAAATAATATGAATCATATAACCATGGAAAAATATTCTAAATTAATTAATTAAAAATAAAAGGTTCCTCTTTAATATTTTGTTTTTGCTACAGACTTGTGGATTCACCAGTGTATGGAACTCCTAGAAAAATAGAAAGTCTCCTGTTGATTTTCTTTCTATTCACCTGGAACTTATGATTTTCTATTGGAGCACTAAGGGGGAAAAACATTAAGTTTTAAGTCTGTATTTTATTTTTATGCAAAAAAATTAAAGATTACTCCTACTCTGGACAAAAAAAGGTCTTTTATAACAAAGCAAAACAATTAAAGCTAGAAAATGCAATGACATCTAAGAAATTTAGTGACTTAAGCAGAGTAATAGGAAGAGTATTTACCAGAGGCATGTCTTGAAACTGGTTCTTTGTTTAACCCTTCACCATACTATGTTGCTTCTCAAATATCCTTGTTAAATACAATCTTTTCCATAGAAAATCTTTTCAAAAGGCAAGGAAGTAGTAGAAGATTTACATGAGCTGATGCAGAATGAACTAAGCAGAAATAAGAGAACAAACTACACATTTCACAAGATTATAAATAGAAAAGATAACCCCAAAAAAAGGAAACAATGCCATGTCATTATAATGATTAAACTTAGTCTTGAGAATAGTTGAGAAAATTTACTTCCTTCTCCTAATTCCATAGGGTGAGGGAAGGCCTTATGACTGTAGAAATACAGCCATTGTTATCAGTGATTAATATGTTGGTTAGTTGGGCTAAATTTTTTCATTTTTCTCTCTTGGTGTATGTTAAAAGGAATGGTTCTCTGGGTGGGGGTGAAGGATATATTCAGAAATGGCCCTGCTTTTCACTTTGTTGTTCAGTAGTATCCAACTCTTCATGATCCCATTAGAGGTTTTCTCAGCAAAGACATCGGAGTGTTCTGCCATTTCCTTCTCCAGCTCATTTTACAGATGATGAAACTGAGGTAACAGGGTTAACTAAATTGCTTAGGAACACATAGCTAGTGTCTGAGGTCAAATTTGAACTGAGGTCTTTCTGACTCCAGGCTCAGCATTCTATGCACTAGACCACCTAGAACTATGATTTCATTACTATTATAACTCCCAGTAAAGAACTTTCTCTACCACTGTAAATTGGTACTAAATCTTTATCATAGAATCTTCGACAGTAGCAACAATTTTGTTCTAAATGTCAGGAAATATTTACATGTTTCAGTGAGAATTCAGATCCATGGATTCTTAAGAAAAGCAGCCCCCAAATACAAATCTACTTTGTGACTTCCTCATATAAATGTGTGGTGATTATGGGGTCTTTTTCTGGTTTCTGATTAGAGTCTTAGGTTTGATATAATAGGATGGAAGGGTAAAGAAAGTGAATCCTCATTCACAGTTTTACCATCTTCCAGATACATCATCACTTAGTGACTCCTTAGAGTTGACAAGAAAGAAGACCATTTTTTCCTAAGGAAATGAGAGAGGGGAGTGTGTATGTGTGTGTGTTTGTGTGTAGTAATATACTCAGACACGTGTATTTTTAAAAGGCTCACAAAATGGGAATCACAATTGAAAATCTGTGACCTTGGTATGGCGCCAGGAGGTGGCCCAGCTCTTCTATTGTGTAGATGCAGCTGACTTTGGCACAGGAAACAATCAGTGAGGCCTCCCAATCCCTCCCTCCCCCTCTTCTAGAAAACAAAACAATGCAAAACAAAATGAAGCATTCCCTCATGGACCTTCTTCATGATTCCTTTAGTTCCTTGCCTTTAAATCTCTTGGTTTTCAGGGGAATCCAGGGTCCAAATCACTTTCTTTAGAATCTGGCCCTTAAGATAGGAAATTGGACAAAATGATGATGAGATCATTCTGTTCTTTTGAAACACTGACCTTCTTTTTTCATAATGTTTTTTCTAGGTGAGAGAATCCAGTTAAAGGTCCAACAACCTGTGTTTGTTAAAAAAGTCCCAAATTGCCACAGTGACCCTTTATCCCACCCACAAGCACACAGATTATTCATGATAATAATAACAATAATAGGAGCATCAAGGTAGCACAATGGATAAAACACTAGACTTGGAATCAGGAAGGCTCATCTTCATGATCAAATCTGACCTTAGACACTTACTAGTTGTGTGACCCTAGGCAAGTCACTTATCTCTGTTTGCCTAGATTCCTCATCTATAAAATGAACTTTGGCAAACCATTCTAGTACTTTGCCAAGAATACTCTAAATGGGGTCATGGAGAGTCAGACACAACTAAAAAGGATTGAACAATAACAGCAGCAAATAATACTTACGATAGCTGCTATTTCTATAAGCTTGCAAAGTATTTTGTTAACTCATTTGATCTTCAATACACAACTGTGAAGTAGGCACTATGGATTAAATAAATGCCCACTTAAACTGATTTAAGACTTATTTGGATAAATTTAGAAGGAACCTGAGAAATCATTTCATTTGCTGGTTCTTATCCTTTTTGGTCATAGGACCCACTTATACTCTTAAAAAAATTATGGAGGTCTTTTCAAAGAGTTTTTGTTTCTCTGAGCTTTATCTATTGATATTTATAGTATCAGAAATTAAAATCTTAGTATTATTATGAAAATAGTTTTTCCATCTTAGATCCCTGAGGTCTCAAAGATATCCTAGAGGTAAATAACCTATCTGGTGAGTTTATCTGATGGCACATACAAACTTCTGTCTGTGTAGCATCTTGTCCCTCTAAAGGGAGAAACTAATCCCTCTATTTTACAAATGAGAAGTCTGAGGACTAGGGAAATTTTTATGACTTGAGGTCAGACAGCTGGCAAATGGCAATCAGCAGTGTGGCCCCTGACCTCTGCTATTCTGAAGACAGTCCATACTATATTATCAGAAGAGTTTAGCACCTAATTGATGAGAATAATTAGAAAACTTTGAATTCTGTTAGTCTCTACACTTTGCATATCTCATAATCATTAGCTAAAATGTCAATAGTAAAAACAATGTTTTAATCCACTGTCTTTGATTCTCAAGTCAAGGTGCTTTTCTCACACCAGTGGTGCCAAAGTCAAATAGAAATGAGGAGCCACTAAATCACATACATAAGCATCCGTGCAGTTGCATATTAACTTAGAAAACTATATAATAACATTATCTATGTTTTATTTATTTTGTAAATATCTTTCATTGTATTTTATTTATTTTGTAAATATTCTCCAATCATATTTTAATGTGGTTCAAACTGTACTACATTTTGTTAGAGGCCAGTGTTTTTGTCACCTCTACAGTATACATGGTGCCTTACAGACTTTCCTGAGAAAATGGCTTCTCTGCAAGCATGATATGAGATGAACAAAATAGGATATTTCTAATATGCTACCCATGGAATAGGACTCAAATATGAAAATCTTATATGTTACTTTGCTTGAAATATAAAACATTATATAGGTCAGCTCCATTAGGATAACTCCCAATTAAAACAATGCTATACCAAATAAGTATTGAACTTATTTAAAATGAGCCATCCCATTACTATGAACAATTAGAACATCATTGACTAACTTTCTGTGGTTTAGGTTTGAGCTGACAGAGGAGGAGAGAAAGAATGTTTCATTCTCATTAACGCTAGTTATAAGAACCCTGTCTCCACTCTTAAACAGATTTCTATGAAAAACCAAGGGAAGGAAATGAATCATGAAGTGATGTCAGGGCTCTTACAATGAATCTCTTGGGTCTAGTACATTCAGCTTGCAATCCATAAGATGGCCACGCTGGAAATATGACTTTATGACAGTCATCATTGAATGCCACTGAGCATGAGAAATAAAACACAGAAATAACAGCAGCTGGGATGCCTAAGACAGATTGTAGGGAAATGAGTATTTCCAAGGTTATGTGATCACATTGCTTGGCCCAGGTTCTGTGGCATCAATGAAGTAAGTAGCTTGAGAAGAGAAGAGTGGATTTGAAACAGCCATGGTGGAGCGTGGGATGGAGAACAGTCTTTTGATGGATGGATTCCACGAAGGGTAGGAATATAGAATAAGTCTGGAAAGGTTGGCTGAAGGTAGATTTGAAGGATCTTAAAAGTCAAATGGATATGTTCCTATTCGATCATAGATTTGCTAGGGATATGTTGTAGTCTCTTGAGTGAGGGTAAAACAAAGAACTTGTGTCAAATAATAGAGAATAGGAAGGATGGATTAAGAAGACTAAATAGACTATCATTCCGGGAATTAAGCTCTTATGAATAATACCACCGTATTCTTCCTTAAATTTATATTTTCTTTGGATTTTTATCCAAATGTATCACATCTGACTATTCAAACCTCATCTGAAATGTCCACATAGATACCAATTCAAGTTTCTGAAATACTCAAGTACTTCCATAAAGAATTTATTGTTTTCTCATCTTCAGACAGGTCCAACTCTTGGTGATCCCGTTTTGGGGTTACATATGAAAAATATTGGAGTGGTTTGCCATTTCCTTCTCCAGATTATTTTACAGATGAAGAAACTGAAGCAAACAGGGTTAAATGACTTGACCAGGGTCGTACAGTTAGTAAGTGTCTGAGGCCAAGTTTGAACTCGAGAAGATATCTTCCTGACTCCAGGTCCAGCATTCTATCTACTGCGCCATGTAGCTGCCTGCATAAAGAAGAGAATACAGGATTTGGAACATCTATTTTTTTAAAAGTGTTATCAGAAAAAAAGAAGATTCTCAAATAGTCATTAGATAATGGGTTTCTAAGTAACCAAAATGAAAGTTAAATTCATGTGTATAATGCTTTTTACTCTCAATCTCCTTGTTTCAGCACCAGGTCTGAGTGGGAGAGTACATTTAAAGCACCCACTTTCAAGAGACAGGTTCATTAAATAGACAGAGATTCATCACTCTGGTAAAGTTTTGCCTTTATTGAGCAGAGCAGCCAATACTAAGGATATCTTTGGCATGTACTCCATGGTTTTATAGTCTCTTTTCAAGGCACAACAGAAAAAAAAAAATGAAGACAAAAGACCAGTCTACATTACTGAAGTATTATTCTTTTGAGATTACATAACTCAGTCAAGCCTACAGCCTCTAATTTACTTGTCTTCTTTTCTTTATCTTTTTTTTCTATTGCATGAAAAGATAATTTAGTTCTAGAGAAATATGTCATTTGTGGAGACTGAAAGGCTTAGTTTATCAACAAGTTGTTCACAGGAACAATGGTACAAGTTTTAACACAAAGTCCTAGGGATCTTCAGATTTCAGAATTAGGAATGAGTATTTGGTCAAAGCTGACCTGACCAGAGAATGGGCATTTCAGTTTGTGGATTCTTTTTTGCTTGGAACTGAGTAGTAGACCAAGATTCCAACCCTTTTTTTCTGATGCGTCCCATTCCTCTGCCTCCCTCTTCCCCATAAAAATATATTATAACATTATATTTCTAATGATCAAAGTAATAGCCCTTTAGAGATTATCTTCTGGATATTTTTTAACAGGAATTACTGTATAAGTAAACATTTGCCTGACTTCCTCCACCCTACTAACCTTCCCAATCCACTCCACCCCCTCAAAAAGCTAAAACATTATATTGGTCAAATATAAGATGTCTCAGATTGTATAATTCTTATATCATAGGAGTTGCCTTCAAATAAGACAGTTGTATAACATAAATGATGACTAGGGGATAGATAGAATTCTGTGGTTTGAGCTAGGATGGCTTAGTTTAAGTCCCATATCTTATGCTTACTATGTGACCTTTAATAAAGTCAGCCTGGATGTGCCTCAAGCAATTACCTAGGACAGTGATGGGCAAACTTTTTAAAGAGGGGGCCAAGGAAAGGAAATGCTCATCTGTCAGTCTGTTTCTAAGGCAACTCTTTCGAAGTTTCATTTATTGTATCCTACTCATTGTATTAGTCAGATTAGGAATAATATCACTCGGCCCCATAGAACATTTCAGGGGGCCACATCTGGCCCATGGGCCATAGTTTGCCCATCACTGACCTAGGACAGAACTACTGATTATCTCTACCTTGGTAAGGGGAGTTCCTAAATAAAGTGTTCTCTTCATCAATAAAATCACATTATTTTTTTTAACAAAATTGACATAAAAGGTGAAAATAAAAATGCTATTTTAAAACCTACAGTGTTTTTATAAGGCTTATCTTATTCTGTTGTCACCACAATTTTTACAGGTTGATATTATTTTGTCCCCCTTTTATAGACAGAGGTGAAATGACTTTAGTGGGGAGCTAGGAACTATCTGAGACCAGATTTGAACAAGGTCTTCCTTAGTCTTGGTCAGAACTCTATCCATTGTGCAAACTAGCTACCTAGTCATTACTCTTTATGCAGTGTTAAATATACACAAGTTCTGTTTGTCTCAGTTTCCTTAAGTGTACAATGGAGATGATAATAATAATACCTACCTACCAGAGTTGTTATAAGATCAAATAATATTTATAAAGTGCTTAGAACAGTGTCTGGCACATAATAGGTACTTAATAAATGCTAATTGACTGATTGAAAGCTTTATTAACTAAACAATTCCCAGATTCCCTATCCCCTATCCTTATCATGTCAATTGAAATTAGCAAACCACTGGAGAAGTGATATTTTACCCCCATGAACATTATTTCTCATCTTTTGAAATATTCCTTTTTTAAACCTCTAATGATAAAACAATAATTGGAATTTCTGTAGTTTTCAAAGTGCCTAAATACATAATAATAGCAATGCTCACTTTCAGTCAAGTTTTTGATGGCAGATTCACTCTAGATCCTAATAACTCCTCTATTCTTTGCTTTTCTCTTGAATAATCATCTTGAAGATGTTTTCCAGAGAATTTGCTCTTCCTACTCCTCTTTCTTCATTGTATCCTCTTCCACCATGAACAGACTCACTCTGATCCAGTGTTCCAAGACTTGGACAAAACTCCAGGAAGGCAATTCTTCCAAGAAATAATAAAAAGTATACAGCGACCAGTAGCAATTATTTTGGATTACTTAAAGGAATTAGTTCTATTGCATGGGGAGAAATGATTTCTAGAGAAATGTGTCATTCATGGAGACAGAAAAACTTAGTTTGTTTTAGCAAAATAATAACGGAAACCTAGTGCAAATTTTGCACAATTTTGACTATGTGATGACTTCTGATTCTTTCCGAGAAGTTGGGGATTAGCCTACATGGGCTCCATACTTCGTATTGTTGTTCATCTTTCATTTTCAAAGAGGATCAATGATATAACAGAATGATGTCTTGACTTGCTCAAGAATTGGATTTAAGTGAGGCAGAGTTGAACAGTCATCTTTCTTCCAGAGTCATCGAAGTCCGGTGGCAAGAAAAGTCAGACTGGTGATGGTCAAAGATATAGTGGATGACCTTGGCATCTCGAATATCTGACCAAGTTTTAAATGCTCCACAGTACCTCTTTCAGCCACATTCATGTCCATGGAAACAAATTGTTCTCATCTACTTGTTCTACTAGAGGAAGTCTTCACATGCTTCGAGTAGTCATCTGCCTAACTTACTGATGGGTTTGAGACCTGGCAGTTACACTCAAGCTAGTTTAGCCAAAAAAAAAAAAGGAAAAAAAAAGATTTTACGAGGATTCTGTGGCATAAGGCAATGGTGACCTTCACAAATAAAAAGTTACAATGACTGTCAATCCACATAACACTAGACTAGACGTAGGCCCCACCTTAAATATACTTGCCATCAGCTGTTTACTACTAGTACATATTTGTTGCTACTCTTGTTCCTTCTCTCTCCCATCTCCACATTTTGGAGGCCTATTCCTACACTTTATCATTTCTTTCAGTGAAGAAAACTAAAGAAAATAACAGCTGAAACTCAAAGTAATCAATTTGGCTACTTGTTTACAGCTCTGGGAATAGACTTGACAGAGGAGCCAGTTCAGACTAATGGATAAGATGAAATTTGGGCATTATGTAGGAATTTCAATAATCCATTCTTTCCCTGCTCCACAGACATGCAAGATTTGCCTGTAAGTAAATCTCCAGATGCTGAGGGCTGAAACTACCAATTCAGTTCCTAATAGTGTTTTTTTTTTTTCCTTTCTTTTTTTTCTTATGAGCTCTTGGAATAAGCTCCATTATTCTGATCAGGAGATGTGTTTAGCATTCCCTGGGCTGGTTAATTTTAGACAAACCCTTCTACTTCAGAATTAAGTAGTATCATAGAGCTGGTTTACTTTGGATTATTAGCTAGTAAGGGCTTAAAGGAGTTACCTCCTCCATGATTTTCTGAAAAGTATGTTTTATAGGAGTCAGTCTGGTACAGTGTTCTCCCAGCGAGTCTCCATTCACAAGAATGTTAGAAGGAACAATACCCAGAAATCTCCAGGCAGTGTGGCACATACTGACTATGGGGTGCTAGTCAGAGCATTTAACCTCTAAGACTAGAAGTTGTAGAGTAGGCACTGGTCCCTATAAGCAAAGATTCCCTTTGCTGAAAATTCTCTATACAAATAAATCACAGATTTGTCGTGCAATCATTTTAGTCATGTCTAACTCTTTATGTTCCCATTTGAGGTTTTCTTGGAAAAGTTACTAGAGTGGTTTGCCATTTTCTTCTCCAGTTCATTTTACATATGAGGAACTGGAACGAATAGAGTTAAATGACTTGTATAGGGACATACCGCTAGTAAATGTCTGATGTAAGATTTGAACTCAGTTTTTCCTGACTCCAGACCCAGTGCTCTATCCACTGCAGGACCTAGCTGCCCAAATTCATAGAGAAAAAAAACACAAAAAAGAATGTGCTAAACATTATTATGATATAAATATATATATATATACATATATAAATATAAATACATAATACATATCACTCTTGCTACAGTATAAGGGCTAGATAAATGCTAATTAATAACAATCAATAAATTATTAATTAATATTTGTTAAGTTAAATATTAATTATTTATTATAATTGTTTGCTTTGAATATTGGATTAGAGATGAACTGATCAAGATGGATGGGACCACCTTAATTATTAATAAGTGCTTGTTGTAGCTAATTGAAGTAGTGGCATCTACAATGAAATATATTAAGAAATCGCCTTGCTTGAATTGGCTCACAGGCAACACTTAGCTTCTAGCCCATTTATTCCCAGTTTGGTCTTTAGATTTTTTGGCTCTGACCTTCTTTTTCTTTTATTTGAATCTCAGAAACTGATGATGTGGGAACTGAGTCATTATGGGGAGAAGGAAGAAGGAAGGGGGTTGAATTGCCAAGGGGGTAAAATGGCAGAAATTCATTAGTTTAACTCAGATTGCTTCTATTTTGTAGTCACCTGATTCCAGTGGCTAGTCTGTCTTTGCTGCTAAGTCCCTGTGTGTTTACTGAGGCTAGATTATAAATTGAGCTGTCAGAGTACTTACTGGGCCCCAAAGGTTTTCTCAAATAGCTTCTATGGTTGAAATAAGAAATAATTACTTGGAAGAAGCCATTTCTCCAGGGGAAAGTTAGGACATAGTTAGGAGAATTACTTCAGAAAGGCCTTTGGTGTTTCTGCGCTGTCTGTTCTTTGGCCTTATTGAATCATTAAGCGATGGAAGTGGTGGGAGTTGGGGTGAAATTCTGCTAACCTTTCCTTTCGATGAGCCTATAGGGCTCTTCTCATTATCTTATCAAAAGTGTTTTCTCATATTAATTTTAGCGACTTGAACATGAGAGACTTCTATCACTTTCTAGTCAAATCCAGCTTCACTCAGAGAAAAACATTTTTCCTTCTTCCTTCACTGCTTATTTTTTACTTAGCAGCATTTTCTTTTTTTTTTTCTTATCCCAAACTATATACGTTGCCTTCTGGTTAATAAACTCTATCTCCTATAGAATAAGCTTAAACTTGTCATCATCAACACTACTCATAAAAACATTTCTTTTCCCTTTTTTAAAACTAGACCTTGGGGATTGGTACACATGTATTCCCATGTTCTTACTCCTTTTACTTTCTGGTCTTCTGATTTCCTTCCTTTTCTAATTGGAATACAGAGCTATTATGGTCAGGATCAGAGACTTTGGAAATGATTTTTTTGCCACTTCTAAGGAAAGGAAGTCTGACTCATCTTGCCTCTTTCTCTTTGTGGAATCATTTCATGAGGCATAAGCAGCCTGCCATTTCTGGTGTATTCAGGTCTTGTCTTTGATTGAGCTGGTCTACCTGGAGCTTTCCTTTATGTACCAAACCAATACTAATAGTACCTTTCTTCCCTCTTCTACTTCTTTGGCCCCTTAGTATCATTAAATTCCTTTCATCTTAGTTTCTGTGTTAACTTTTATTCTAATTTCTGGTTAATTTCTAATTTTTAACAAAAGCCCAAGGAAATTCAGGGTTATTTAGTGTGTACCACACATTTGACATATATTGCATAATTTAATAATAGGATGCAATATCTATTGCTAGAGATGTAGTATGGAGACCAGTGGTGTCAAACTCAAAGAGAAATGGGGCCAATAAACCATACATTAACATCTCTGTGGGCTACCTATTGACTTAGAAAACCACATATTAATATTTTATGTACTATTGTATTTTATTTATTTTATTACATATTTCCCAATTATATTTTAACCTAGTTTGAGTCTATTGACCCACCAGCTATGTGTGAAATTTCTGGTGTAGTAAAAAGCATGTTATAATTGCAGACAGGAGGCTTCAGTTTAAGTTTGGTCCAAGATGTTTATTTTTTTGTTTGTTTTTTTTGTTTGTTTTTTTTAACCCTTAACTTCTGTGTATTGGTTCCTTGGTGGAAGAGTGGTAAGGGTGGGCAATGGGGATCAAGTGACTTGCCCAGGGTCACATAACTGGGAAATGTCTGAGGCCAGATTTGAACCTAGGACCTCCCATCTCTAGGCCTGACTCTCAATCCACTGAGTTACCCAGCTGCTCCCCCCCCCAAGATATTCATTAATGTAATCATGAGCAAGTCACATAATTTTGTTCATCAATGAACTGGGGTTATGTTGTTATTGTTCAGATGTTTCAGTTATGTCTGATTCTTCATGATGTTATTTGAGTTTTTCTTGGCACAGATACTGGAGTGACTTGTCATTTCTTTCTCCAATTCATTTTACTGACAAGGAACTGAGGCAAACAATGTTAAGTGACTTGCCCCTGATCACACAGCTAATAAGAGTCTGAAGCCAGATTTGAACTCAGGAAGATCAGTCTTTCTGATTCCAAGTCTATCACTCTATCACTGTGACACCTACCTACCAAGGATAATATAGTGGTGTACAAATAAGCTAAGATGAGGGAAAATAATTATATTTACTTATACACTAATCTTGTAAATTTTTGCATCTCAAACAAAAACTTAATATGTATGAAACCTTAATTTTGATTCAAGAATTTGTTTAACATTATTTGGCATAACACAAATGAGATAACATTTTTAAATGCTTAACATAGTGCCTAGAACATAGTAGGCCCTTAATACATTTTTGTTCTTTTCCCCTTCATAATATTTTGACACATCATTTCTTTATCATGAAATCACACTTCACATTAACTAATAAGCATCTTTGGTTTGAACAATCTATTTTTCCAAATCTAGTCTTAATTAGAATTTAGAATTTTTTCAAAGGGTTTTAAGTCAGGCTAATTTCCAGGCCATTGAAACATGTCCACTTCCATTTCTTAACTTAATTTCTTAATTTTTCCTAACATGTAGCATGGTATAAGGCCACACTATGGTATTCCATCTCCATTTAGAATTTCTATAATTCCAGAACAATTCTGATTTTCAGTATATCAATATATTTTCTTGGTTTATATTAACCAAATTCATGTAAGACTTCCAGGCCCACTAGCAGGGAAAAAAATCTCCAAACAATTTTGGGTAGATATTTCATGGTTTGATAAAAGGGCTCACGTAGACTTTGGTCAACTGTTTTGGCATATCCTTAAATGTTAAAGTGAGTTTACAATCTTTAATAAACTAATCTTTATTTCATTCTATCACAACAAGCTTTTTTCTCGTAAGAATGATTAGCAGCATTTTTTTTTACTGGTTTCCTTGCTGTTTTTCCAGTTTCAAGATATATTGTAGAGGAATTAATAACTCCTCCAACTATCAATTCCTTCAAAAGTTTTTTCTTTGAGAATCACTTGGGCTGCTACTCCATAATAGTTTTTAGCTGTTAGCATTTTTTGTTTTTGTTTATGTGTTCAAATATACTTTCCTTTATATTTTGGTGTAGTTCATCCTGTTTCATCATGGGCTTGAACAACCCTTGAAATGTTTAACTATACCAATGATTTCTGTAATTTCTCTAATCTGACTTCAGATTTTGCTTCAGACATTTAAAAGCTATGTGACTAATTTAATAAGCATAGTAACTTAACCTCTCTCAGGATCAGTTTCCTCATCTGTAAAATGAGGGGATTGGACTCAATGACCTCTAAAGTCCCTTCTAGCTCTTAATCTATAGTCTTAAAAGGTTTTTTTTTTGGGGGGGGGGTTAATTTAATCCAGTTTCATTTGGTCTAGGATGGATGTTCTAATGTTAACTAGTGTTAGTAGGAGGAACTATTTTTTTCCACAAAATAAAACTTTATCAAAATTATTATTTATCTCAGGTAATTTACAAGTCATTGTACTTTTACTACCTTCCTCACGTTATCATTAGAAAAGTGCTTTGAAAATCTGCTAGTCAAATGTTTATAATTATTATTTCTGTATTCCTGCAAAAGTTGCAGTTTGTTGTATAAGTTTCAGGTTAAATTTGTACTACTTTTACCCTAGAGATTGTAGAATGATAAATTCAAAATAGGGTTGACCTCAGAGTCAGAGGATTGGAGTTCAAATCCTGCCTTTTATATATATTACTTGTGTGACCTTTGGTATATAACTTAACCTCTTTGGGTCACAAATTCTTCATCTATGAAATGAAGAGGCTGCACTAGATGGTCTCTGAAGTCCCTTCCATTGGTAGTTCTAGGTCTGTGATCCTATGAGACCATTTCTTTGAATTTCTGCCTATGGCAGGAATTACCTCTCTGCATCCCTGACAAGGAATAACTATTTTATTTCATGACTTTAGATGCGAGGAGGAAGGGCAGAAGAAGAAAACATAACATTCCTTCTCACTTCCTTTCCACCTAAGCCCTGCTAAAGACATCACTGTCTATTCATTAGAAGTGTAAGGGCTGACAGTAGGAGGATACTTGGAGCAAAAAAAAAAAAATGTCACCAGAAACTTGTTCTGAGTCATAGTTTGGGGAATACTTCTGAAAGTACATCCAAGAAGAAGTCATTTAAAATCCCTAGGAATCTTGGTACCATCTCAGCAAGCTTTATACTTTTTAAATGAATGTCTTAAAATCAGAATAACACAAGTTCAAATACACCTTAGATTTAGTAGCTATGGAACCTTGGGCAACTAACTCCCTGAATCTCTGTCAGCCTCAGTTTCTCATTTTAAAATGGAGATGATAAATGTAATACTTTCCTCCTAAGATTGTGAGAATCAAATCAACTAATGTATCATGTATGTGTGTGGGTGTGGGTATGGGTGTGTGTACAGTAGGTGCTTAATAGATGTTTGGTGACATATTTATGTAGGTATATATAATCATCTATTAATCTATCTATCTATCTATCTATCTATCTAACATCTCTTTCAATAAAATGTAAACCATTTGTAGAAAGGAATAATTTCACTTTTGTCCTTATATCTTTAGTGCCTAACAAAGTGCTTAGCAAGAAACATATCAGTTAGAATCGGACCTATGATTTTACTGGTATGGGGGATTCCTAGAAGAGGAAGCTCCCTCTACTATTACAGGTTGGCACCTTACCTGAGACTTACAGTCTAAGCAAGTTGCCTGGAGCACTAATTTATCACTTGCATCATTTGCCCAGGGACACGTAGCCGATTTATGTTAGAGACTGGATTTTAACCCAGTTCTTCTCAGCTCCCAGGCCAGCTCTGAATCCACTATGGCATGCTGCCTTTTATGACACATAGTCACTACTTAAGAAATGCTTGTTGAAGGCTGATTGATTGTGATCTTAATGTCAACTTAGATGTCAGCTATGATTATTACTATTATTAAATGGTGATTCCAAGTTACTTCTTCAGTTTTCCCCATTCTGCTGAATGTCGTAGGCAAGGATCATTTGTTTCCTCTGGTATCCTGTATTACAGGAGTGACATTTGTTTTTCTTGACAGAACAAGTATACTGTGGTTCCTTGGAAACTGCTATGATTCATCTTTCAGTATTTTTCAAGTTGCTTGGCCCATCACCTAAAGGTTGACTACTGTGATGGTATTTTTTTATTGCAGCAAATCTTGGAATTGACAACTAAGACGTGAAATCATTTTGTTCTGTATTGGTAGTGAGGATGCATTCTGATGAAAGAATAGATTATTTTATATCTCAATACCATTAAGGTCCATGGGCAGCAGCTAGGTGGCTCAGTGGATTGAGACCCAGGATCATAAATGGGAGGTCCTGGGTTCAAATCTGGCCTCAGACACTTCTTAGCTATGTGACCCCAGACAAGTCACTTAACCCCCCAATGCCTAGTCCTTACCACTTTTCTGTCTTGGAATCAATACATAGTATTGATTCTAAGATGGAAGTTAAGGTTTTAAAAAAACAAAACAAAACCCTGTACATCTCTCCCATTTACTTGCATGCATGTACAGAGATACTCTCAACTCTATGTTTATTCCCCAAGGGTATAACATTTTGTTTCAAGACTCTTAATTAGTCAACTGCCCACATGCTTAGGGCTGGTGGAAAGAGTTTATGGTTAGGATTCGAGAGGCTGAATCCTCCACTAACTCGTTAAGTAACTTATATAAGTCATTTATCTTCTCTATGTTTACTCAATTGTCAAAAGAGGATAATAATTCTGGCTTACTTACCTCACAGACACATTGTTTTCTTTTCTTCTCTTTCTGAGAACCAAATGAAATCATAGGATCAGAGATCTAGAACTGGATGGCGAACTTAAAGGTCACTTTGTCTAGCATCCTCTTTTTTCTTTATGAGGAAATGGAGACACAAAGTAGTTAACTGACTTGCCAAAGGTCACACAGATGGAAGGATGCCAAATTGGGATTTGAAACCACATCCTCTGGCTTCAAATACAATGCTCTTTCTTTCTTTCTTTCTTTCTTTCTTTCTTTTTCTTTCTTTCTTTCTTTCTTTCTTTCTTTCTTTCTTTCTTTCTTTCTTTCTTTCTTTCTTTCTTTTTCTTTTTTTGAATTTTTTTAAACCATTAACTTCTGTGTATTTGGCTCCTAGGTGGAAGAGTGGAAAGGGTGGGCAATGGGGGTCCAGTGACTTGCCCAGGGTCACACAGCTGGGAAGTGTCTGAGGTCAGATTTGAACCTAGGACCTCCCGCCAATGCATTTTTTATACTTTGCAAAGGTAAAAACACAGTATGAATATATGGTATTATTATAGCCACATTGCTATTAAGAAAGTTAATTCTATTTTATGTAGTCTGAAGTAGTAGGCATTGGAGCATCTGACTAGCTAGGTGGCTCAATGGTTTAGAGACCTAGGAGGTCCTGGGTTCAAATCTGCCCTTAGACATTTCCTAGCTGTGTAATCCTAGGCAAGTCAATTGCCTAGGAACTGATCAGTAGTATTGAGTCTAAAACAGAAGGTAATGGTTTAAAAAAATGCACCTTTAAACATATTTTAGGAATCAGAGGCGTAAATATTTGATTCATTAAAGAGTGAAGTTTACTTCCATATTTGACTTCTTCCAAACTGGCAAACCAGGTCATGTGCCTGGCTGACCTCCCAACACCACCTACTTCCACTCCATGAGATGCCATGAGATCCCACCCAAAGGAGTCAGTCCTTCCCCCGAAACAATGAGCAATTCTTCCAAGACACAACTGGAACCCTGTTGCTATGGCACAGGAAGGCCTGATAAGATCTCCCAGCCACAGCGTTCCTTTGTGTCAGCAGACGCAAGTGGGATGTTCCTTCTTCAGCTCTTACAGAGTAAAAGAGGAAGCAGGCCTCGAAACACAATGTTCATTGAAATTGGCTTTCATCTGAGGAATCTCATGGCAGCCGCAGCCTCATGATGTGCATTGGGGCTGCAGCTGAGCGCCCCTGATGCATTTCCTTTGTTTGTTCTAGGGAGACAGGCAGCACCTTGACTAGCCTCACTCTCTTACGAGGTAAAGGGCACGGCATTATGCTGGGCAGAGAGTAATGTGACCAATTGTCTCCAGTGAGTCTAGGCGCTGGAAGGAAAATTAAAAATAAAACCAAAGACAATCAACTCGTGAGCTTGGAAGCTCCACCATGGAGCATTATTTCTGTTAGCAAGGAAATAGGCATTCGCCCCCCGATGACCAGGCCAATGCTATTTAATAAACCCAAGTTTTGTACCAGAAAAAGGCCACTATTGTCTGCATTTATGCAAGCAGGGTCATGTATCTTTTAATATGTTGGGATGCATAGAGCTATATTGTTGGCAAACCCAGTCCAAATAATGGTGCTCAGCAATTCATCTTGGTGGAAACCCATTTACCCAGTTCCTATGCAATGAAGACACATTATGATTTTGACCATACTGCTTTGCATTTTTACTTTTTCTTCTTTCATTCAATGAAATTCAATTTTAAGCACTAAGTGTGTGCCAGGACTCTATACAAGATATTGAAGATTAAAAGGCAAAAATGAAATCATCCTAGCCTTCAGGGAGCTTACATTTTACTAGGGGAAGCAACATGAACATTGATAAATTATTACAACATTTGTAAAAACAAAAATTCAAAGTGATTTTGGAAGGAGTCGGTAACAACTAACAACCTTCTTTTTTGCTTTTGTTCATGGACCTTTCTGGTAGTCTAATGAAGCCTATAGAGCCTTTCTCAGAATAATTCTTATACATGTATACGATACATGAGGGAAATTTAATTATTTTGAAATTCAGTTATCAAAATGTTAAAAAAAAACAAAAAAGAAAAAAATCATAGAGCTCAAGTTAAGAACCACTGAACTGAACTAGAAGTATGAAGATAGATGTCTTGTAGGACATGTCGTAAGAGATCTAGAAACAGAGGTAACCAGGGAAAGCTTTGTAGGTATACAGAGGCAAAGACATGGAGATGGGAGATAAAATATCATAATCAGAGAGTATCAAACATCCAACTTAGCTGGAAAATAGAATGTAAGAAGTAAGTGAAATCGGTCTGGGAAATGGACTTGGACCAGATTGTGAAAGACTTCAAATGCCAAACAGGAGTTGGTATTTTACCTTAGAGGCAATAGAGAGCTATTGATGCTCCTTAAATAGGTGAATGATGTGGAATGATCTGTACTGTTCTGCTAGTTATGTGTACATACTACTTTAGCACATGTAGCATCGCACAACTAAGATTCAGTTATTCACATTTCTAGAGAGTCTAGGCTCTTTTCTGGAAACTTGAAAATCAGTTTAATGTGCAAAAAAAAATAGAATATAATTTATTTAGCCTCTTTCATGACAAATGAATGGTGTTAAGACAGCTTCTTGAATCATCATGTTTTCATTTATCCAATTATTTTCATGGACAATAAGCCCAATAGAATATAAACTTTTATAGTTGTTACTATTGAATTTTTGCCTTTGTGCCTAGTACAGCACATACTACACACTTAATCACTTAATACAAATCTTATGAATGAATGAATGAATAAATGAATTGAATTGAATTGAAATTGAGGTTATATTGTGCTTTCATTTGAATGAAGCCTTTCTAAACTTCAGCTAAATTACTAAATAAAAATAATACAAGAAAACACACCACTTCCTGCTTCCTTCTATACCACCCCAGATTTGTGACCATCCATCCATGAAGGCCTTAAGAATCGATGGTGTTCAGAGGAACCCATTTTCACTTTTGGAGAACTATAATTGTTAAAAAAAGTTTTTTACTTGAATGAAAAAAATACTCTACCTGAATTCTTAATTTTTCATTTTATAATTTCTACCCATTGTTCCCAGTGCTTTTTTCTAGAACTAATCAATTGATAAACATTTATTAAACACTACTATGTACCAGGCACTAAACACTGGGAATACAAAAAAAGGTAAAAGATAATTCCTGCCCTCAAGGAGCTTACAATCTAATGGAGGGGACAGCATTCAAACAAATATATACTAAGCAAACCATATTCAGGATGAATGGGAAATAACAGAGGGAAGGTATTGAAATTAAGAATGGTTGGGAAAGACTAATTATGGAAAGTGGAATTTTAGCTAGAACTTAAAGGAAGCCAGGGAGGTCAATAGTCTGAGACAAGGAAGGCAAACTTTCCAGGCACAGGGTTACAGTCAGAGAAAACGTCTGGAGCCAAGAGATAGAGTGTCTTTTTCATGTAATAGCCAAGAAGCCAGTGTCAATGGATTAAAAAGTATGTGTCAGAGAGTAAGGTATAAAAAATATGGGAAAGGTAGGAAGGGACTAGGTTGTGAAAGGCTCTGAATGAAAAAAATATTTTATATTAGATGCTACAGGCAATAGGGAGCCACTAGAGTTTGTCAAGCTGGGGGAGGGTGTGCATGACATAATCTTGAATTGAAGGTAGATTTGAGTGTAGAGAATTTTAAGACAGGTAGACCCACCAATAGCCTATTGTAATAATCCAAACACAACATGATGAGTACCAAATAGAATATATGTGCAAGCCATCTCTCATAAAAAGGGTCCTTCAAATTTATGAAGAAAGACATGTTCCCACTGAATCTTTTCTTCACCAGGTTAAATAATCCCAGTTACTTCAACTTATCTTCATATAAGTCAACTAAATGGAACACTGAATATAGTAATTTCCTGGTAGTCAGGCAGACCTAATTTAAAATCCTGACTCAGTCACTCACGAAACTGTGTGATCCTGGGCAGATCACTTAACCTCTCTCAGTCTAAGTTTTGTCACGTGGTAAAATGGCAATAGATAGCACTCATTTCACAGGGTTATTATGTGGATTCTCAAGTTGCTTGACTTAGGTCAAGCGTTTTGTAAATTTCAAAGAATTATATAAATGCTATCTATTTGAAATAAACTCAAGAACTTTTGACCTTCTTAGTTACCCTGCTCTGAATATTCTTGTTTATAAAATTCTCATTTAAAACATAGTGTTAAGAATTGAATGAAATACTACAGATAACATCTGACAGTGGCAGAATATGAAATATGAATATCTGAGTCATGAAAACCATTCCTCTCAATCCTGACTAAAATTATATTAGCTTTCTTGATGCCATATCATACTATTGATGCATATTGAACTTTGGTCCACTAAAATTCCCAATTCTAAACATAATGTAACATCATCTAAACAAAAACATAAATCTTGTTATTTGTAAAATTGTTTTTTAATTAAGCAAATTATATTTCATATTGATCCTTATTAAGTTCCATCTCATTTCAATCTACCCAATTTTCTAGCCTGTCAAAATCTTTCTGGATCTCAGTTCTAACATCCAGGATATTTATTAGCTACCTTTACCAGCTTTGTGTTATCTGTAAATATAATAAACATGTCCTTACTCAAGTAGTTCATTAAAGACTTCAGCCATAGAGATTGACCATGGATCTTTTAGATACTCCCCTAAAGATCTCCTTCCAACTTGACATTGAACTATTAAAAGACTTATCCATTTGGTTCTAGATCCATTTAATTGTAGTTTTGTCTAGCCTAAATATCTCAGGTTTTTCCCCAAAAGAAAACTATGAGAGATTTTTTCAAATATTTCACTAAAATTTGTAGTAAACTATATTCCCTGATCTACCAATTTAGTAATCTTATTAATAAAGGAAATAGGGTGAGCCTGGCATGACCTATTCTTTTTTTTTTAAGATTTAAATATTTTATTTTTTTAGAAAAAATTTCCATGGTTACATGATTCATGTTTTTACTTTCCCCTTCAGCTTCCCTTCACCCGCTCCCCCCCCCCCATATCCAACGCGCATTTCCACTGGTTTTAACATGTGTCATCAATCAAGACTTATTTATATATTATTGATAGTTACATTGGTGTGGTTGTTTCGAGTCTACATCCCCAATCATGTCCACATCAACCCACGTGCTCAAGCGGTTGTTTTTGTTCTGTGTTTCCTCTCCTGCAGTTCTTCCTCTGAATGTGGGTAGCGTCTTTTCCATAAATCCCTCAGAATTGTCCTGGGTCACAGCATTGCTGCTAGTACAGAGAAGTCCATTACATTCAACTTTACCACAGTGTATCATGGCATGACCTAATCTTAATGAAACCATACTATCTCTTTGAGATTGCCACTTCCCTTTTTTAAACTTATACCCTTACTTTCCATCTTACAATCTATACTATGTATTCGTTGAAAGTAAGAAGAGTGGCAAGGGCTAGATAATGGGTGTAATTGACTTATCTAAGGTCACACGGTTAGGAAGTATCTGAAGTCAAATTTGAATCCAGGACCTCTTGTCTGTGGGCCTGACTCTCAATCCACTGAACCACCTAGCTGCCCTTTGATTGCCAGTTCCTTTGACTAAATATAACTTAAGTAGTATATTTCAGGAACTGGAACCTCACTGCCTTATAGTTTTCAAATTCTAAGTATCTTTCCTCTTTTGAAAATTAGGAAAGTATTTGCCCTTCTTCAGTCCTGTGGTACATACCTCTTATATTTTCCATTATCTTTCAAAAATCACTGACAATAGCTCAGCAATCCCATTTATAATGCCTTTCAATACTTTGAAATACAGTTCACATGAATCAGATGCCCTGAATTCACCAAGGGCAAGTAGGTGCAATCTTATCTTCCTACCAATCTTGAGTAGTCACCCCCTTATTAGCCTATTTCCCTCTTATATTTTCCAGTCTAAAGAACATTCTCTTTGGCAGGGGTATGAAAAGCAAAATAAGATTTAAACAGTTCTTTCTTTTTCTCCATACTCTGTGATTATTATCTCACCCACTCCCATAGAGCTGTCCTAAACTTTCTTTGATCCTCCTACTTTCTACTATTTTGCTTCAAAAAAAAAGAAAAAAGACAAACATTTGAGTTTTCCTTATCAGCCTCAGTAAGCTTTAGAGTCCTTCATGCTATTCTTACAAGACCTTACCATTATACTTATCACTCAATATGTTGTAACTCTTCAAAAGAATCTATTGACGAGATAAGTTACATGATTGGATATAGAGACAGAGGAAATTTTTAGCTACTTCTTGAGGTAGCATTTGACTAGTGCTTTAAAGAACTGATAACAATTTGACAGAAGACACATAATGAAAAAACACTTCAGATGCAGAGAATAACATAAGGAAAGTCACATGAATGTATTGATCAAGATTGGTACAAAATCTTGATTAATGATACATGTAAAACCCAGTGGAATTGTGTGTTGGCTATGGGAGGTGGGTGGGATGAAGGGAGGTAAAGGACATGAATCATGTAACCATGGAAAAATTCTCTTAATTAATCAATTAAATAAAAAAATTTAAAAAATATGAAAAAAAATCGTACAAAATAAGTAGTCCACTTAGAGTGTAGGAAGTGAAAAGAGGATACTAAATAGAATTAGGAAGTCAGCTGGTACCAGATTGAGAAGGATCTTGAAGGATAAGCCAAGGAATTTCAGTTTTACTCATTAGGAAATAGGGAGCCATTGAACTGAGTTGAAATAACTTGATTAATGTCATTTATTCATCCTTGTATCCTCAGGGCCCAATATATAAGTTCTCAAAAAGTTTTTGGTGAACAAATGAATGAATAAAAATGAATGAGTGAATACAAGAGTCAGTCCTGTCCCAATATATACTCTTTCTATTCTATTCTATCAGTCTAGATATATTTCAATGGAGCACAGGTAGATGCTCCTAGTAATCCAGTTTTCTTGAATAAGTAAAGCCTGAAATGTATAAAAATATATTCACAAACTAAGTATATTTGTGAATTGGTTTTCTAGGGAAATTCAGAGATTGTTTGGTAGTGGAGTTCTTTTTAAAATATCTTCAAAGAAATAAAATTCCCTTTCAAGTTTAGAAATTGTGCTACCGGCTAACAACAGTAGCATGAAATAGTCTTGCTTTGTAAAAGAAGCAGAGATATGAGATTTACTCTTTAGGCTGTCTAGAATACTCATTACCACAGAGCTGAATGGAGAGTCATTGACAACTCTGGGTAAATAAAGACAGTGCCTAAAATAGTGGCCAAAAGAATTATGTGAATATCTGTCACTGGTGAGGCCAATCAAAAGGAAGACAAGGTGCTTGGGGTTGAAGGTTGGGAGGATAGACTGGAGACAGGACTGGTCCTGACCCAGACCCACTACTGTACAATTGAAATTGTAATATGTGAATACCTGATTTTGAATCCTAGTTTTGTCATTTAATTCTTGCATGACCATCATGACTTCTTTTTTGAAGCCTGCTTTCTATCTTTTAAATGGGTGAGTTGAATTGTAGGGTTCCTTCCAGCTCTAAATCCTAGGATTTAAGCACACCTATGAAAGAAAAGTATTTAAATAGTTTTCTCACTATTAATATCAAGTTTAAATTTCTCTCAACAAATCATGTTTGCACAGAAAAAATGACTAGAAAAGCATTTGTTAAATGAATAAAGTGTTCTCTAATTATGCCTTACTTCTTTTTTTGTGGCCTATTTTGTCCTCCTTCATTCTTTCTTTATGTTTTTAATTTTGATCAAGGCCCCAGAGCTGGAAATGTCCCAGAGCTTCTCTCGACTGCTGACAACATTGCTTTTGTATGTTGGTTTTTTGCCTCGGAGATTTATTGTCTAATAAGAGGATGCATCAATTCTTTCTAAATTGCTTCTAAAATATGAACCCATGATTTTTTCTCTTTAAACCATGGGGTTTAAAGGTATGAGGGAAGGGACAGCTATGTGGCTTAGTGGATTGAGAGCTAGGCCTAGAGATAGGAGGTTCTGGGTTCAAATATGACCTCAGACATTTCCTCCCTGTGTGACTCTGAGCAAGTTGCTTAACCCCAATTTGCCTAACCCTTACTGCTCTTCTGCCTTGGAACTGATTCTTAGCACGGATTCTAAGATGGAAGGTAAAGGTTATATATATATATATGTATGTATGTAATGATGTAGCTGAAGAAAACAGAGTGTGTGTGCAAACAGATTTGTATGTAACCCATTCTGAATTACTCTCCCCCAACTTGTACTCACAGATTGGGTTCCCTAGGGCTCTATTGCCCCAGATTCAAGATAGTATGTGGTACGTTCTTAAAACTGTAAGGAATGTCAATTCTTGACAATTTCTTTAAGATCTGCTCATTCCTTTTACATTGACCTTGGGTGATACTTAACTTTGCCAACAGGTTCTTAGCAGAAAAACACTTTTCATACATAATTTCCCTCAGAATGAATTGCAATTCCATGAAGAAGGTAGGAATCTACACTAAGATCCTTGAGTTTTAAAATATCCCCATTGAATATGAAAATGAAGAAAGATCGACACTAAAAGGCCAGGTCTACAAGTCCATTAAAGAAAAAAAAAAAAAAAAAAAAAAGAAGTTACATCAGTTTTGGGAATGAATTGATGGCTTAGTAACATGACCTGACTGTGCTTGTAAGCACAATACCTGGCATAGCAATTTATTTTTTCATTCATTCACAAAGAAAGTATTTAATAAATATTTGTAGATTGATTATCTTAACTGATCAAACAAGTTAAAATATTCAAATTATTTATATTCAAATCAATTCAACAACTATTTATTGTGTCTACTATGTTCCCAGCCAGGGGTTAGGTGACTGAGTTCTAGGGAAAGAGTCCCTGATATCAAAGAAATAACACTCTTTTTGCTAGGATACCCATGTACTCCAAAAAAACTAATAAGGAGTAAAGTCAAGAAGAAAAGACCATTAACAACTTTGGGAGTGGGGACAGAAAACTGGGAAAGCCCTACTCAGGAGATGGCGGTGAGACCTCTTGGGATGTACCAAGAATATCTATTAGGAAAGAGCTAATTCAGGAAGTGAAGGTTTGCATTATTTGTTAGAAGGTAAAAGATTCATGCTTTTTGTTCAAAACTAGAGGATTCTGAGAACTCTTCTTTCTACTTTAATTCTTCTAGGTCAGGCTCAAAGCCCTTGAAGCAATTGTGGATTTCTGAGCTGTTTTAGTGGATAAAATTATAAAAGAGCAAACAAAGAAGGGAGGGGCAAAGATTTTAAGATGAATGGAAAGATTTCTGGAAATTTTCCACCCCTGAGTCCAGACACACCCATCACAAACAAAGCTTTTAGGGTTTTTTGTAAAAATAAAATAAAGCTTCACACTACAGGCCTGTTAAACCATCAGGGACCATTTGGGAATAGTTTTTTCCTCAGCTTCTGATATTCAGTCCCACATGCTGTGAAGCTGAAGAGGAAAGCTTTCTGTCTGTCATATTTGAGTTTCCAAATGTCTCTTTCCTTTCTGAGTTCTGAAAGAGTGGGCTCATATCAAATGAGAGAGGATGTGTGTCAGCGGCTCTGATTCTCACTGTGTCCTCCATTGTCCTTTCCCATCTCCCATCTGCCATAACTAACTTAGCCAGCTCTGAGGGGAGATGGATGCATTGATGGGAGCATTGACTGAGATGTCATGGAAAGCCCAGGCAGGGACCCTTTCCTCTGGGTAAATCCTATCTCTTTCACTGCTGCCTAGTTTGTTCTGTGTCACTCAGCTGAGAATCACAGATACAATGAATTCCCTGATCAGAATATTACAGTGGCAATTGCCCAGTATTTTGTAATGGGAGCCAAATGACAGAGGGCCCCAGGGAACACAGCTCACTCAGTCACTATTGCTGTGTCTTCCTCCTCCTCCCATCCTCCAAATGCTTTTGGAGTCATTTTGCCATGAAATGTCAATGCATCCTTATTACAACATTGTGACAGAACCCTAGGGCAATATTGATATACACAAAGCACTTTCTGAATGATTCCAAGTTTTAATTACTTAGATCCCTTTACCTTGGTAGTAAGGAAGAAAGTTGTGGCATCATTCGGTATTTGTAAGGTTGATAAATAAAAAGGCTGGTATGATGTGATGAAAAGAGCCATTAGATCTGCATGGAAAAGACTAAGACCCTGAGACAAATCTCTAAATGGGAATCAAGCCTTTGTCCTTTCCCCTGACCCTTTCTGAATATAAGTAGCAGATTTTATCCTTTTTGTTTTGTTTTGTTTTATTGTTGCTTTATTTTTTTAATTTTCTGACTGGTTAAAAGGCTACGGTGACATTGTGAAAGGAAGATGCTCCTATTTTCTTGGGCCACTATTTCTCAGACCTGCTATCAACAGCTAGAAGTGCTATTACTTGTTAGTTATAGCTTCTTCCTCTTTACCTCCATTCCTGCTTGTCTTCTCGGTAAACATTTAGATCAAGTATTTATGCCTGGAGTATAGTGTCTAAATGGAGATTTTGAACCTTGGACTAAGGAGTCCCTTAGTTTTCCCAAAATTCTCTTTAATCTCTCCTACACCTCCACTTTTGCGTGGTCACGATATTGTTTTGTATTTGGCTGTAACTCCTCCCTCTTGCTCTTTTGTTCCTGGGAGCGGGCTGGTTAGTAACCTCTTGGGTCTCTGTTAGTTTATTATTAATAAAATATTCATAAATATATTATTTAGTATTTTGCATATTCATTTTAATCTCCACAATAGGAAGAATATAATGAGTGAGAATGGGATTTTCCTTATTTTCTGCCCAAACCTATGACTTTATATTGGAAAAAATCCAACAGGATTTCCTCTATCATAGATAATCTGGGGGCTTCTAGATTATCTCCAGGTCATTTCTGAATTTAGGGATCCCGAGGAAAGGTTTATCCCCCACGATATGATGGCAGTCTCACTTAGAGACCTCTCTTCTTATCTCTATTCTTTGAGAATAAGGCATTTTCTTTCCTCTAACTTCCAGGTTGATTTCTATTCAAAGGCTAGTCTTGGCTTCTGCTTAATGATAAAATGTAACAGTGCCCCAAAGACATGCTACTTTTGCTGTAAGAAGAACAAAATATAATGACATTTTTAATTATTAGGCTAGGATAACTGAAACCCATGAGCTGACAGTTGCAAGGAGAATAGCAACAGTATGAAGTGAAATTCCTAATTACAGGTATATTGCATCTAATGACTTGAATTATTTCCACCAAAACACAATGCTAGGTGAAAGAACATTAATAGGGATACGTCAAGTGGAACCCGTCCTCTGGCTTAGGTACCACTGGAGCTGACTATGAAAAAGAATAGGGAGATTTTCAAGGAGGGGAAGGAAGAGATGGGAAAATGTCTAGGAATAGAAGGAAGAAATGAGCAAGATAGAAGGAGAGAAGGGAAAGGTACCTAGAGTAAGTGCTGAACGGGGTTGCAGGAGAAAGTAGGGAATTTGGGCTGATCTAGGCTGATCTCTACCCCATGGTCCATATTTCAGTTTGAAGAATGTTATACTAGAGTTAATAATAGCTGATAATAATATTAGCTACCATTGATATAGCACTTACCTTGTGCCAGACACTGTGCTAAGTGCTTTACAATTATTATCTCTTTTGGTCTTCCCAACAACCCCATGAAGTATGTGCTATTGCTATCCCCATTTTACAGATGAGGAAACTGATGCAGGGATTTAAAGATTTGCTTATAGTCAAGTGACTAGTAAGTGTCTCAGGCTAGATTTGGATTCAGGTTTTGCTGATTACAGGACGAGGCTAAAATGTCTAAAATTTATTATGAAATGAAGTCAGCTGGGGTAATATCTATGGTTTATGCCTGTATAAAATTGATCTAGTAGACTGTATACCACTCTCCATGCTTCAAACTTCTTCCATTATTCTTTGGCAACATCTGAGGCCCAAGTAACATCTAATAAAAACTGAGAATTTTTTTGGTCTTATAAAAATAACAGATGGTACATTATATTTGAATAAAGGAACCATTTATTCTATATGAAGGATGAGGAGAAACTAGCTGGGGCAGAAAGTTAAAGTCCAGGGTAGGCAGGCAGGTAGTTCAGTAGATAGAGAGCCACACTGGGTTCAAATATGGCCTCAGACACTTCCTCGCTTTGGAACCCTGGGCAAGTCATTTAACCTCCATTGCCCAGCCACTGCTGCTCTTCTTCCTTGGAACCAAGACATATTGATTCTAAGACAGAAGATAAATGTTTTAAACCTAAAAATATTTTTTAAAAGTTAAAGTCCATTGCTTTGGTATATATGCATTGTGATATTTATTTTTCAAGAACAAATGTGAAGAAAACTCTAATTCTATTATACATATGGTGCCAGTTAGGCTGAAGAGTTCAAAATTCCAGTAATAAGGACTTAGCATTCCAGAAACAGAGAAATTCCAACTTTTGTTGTTTTGCTTAGTTGTGTTTGATTCCAGGAAGTGAGGAGACACCAGCCCAGACAGCAGAGATGACAGGTCATATGTAATGTGGATGCTTCCTATGAGACAGGAAGCTATATCCATCTGCACAAAAGGCTACAGTTGAACTTGTTGCTTTTTCCCCTGAAATTTCATTTTTCTTTTTTTTTTTTTTGTACTTCTGCTCTGTATTGTGTTCAGTGGAGACAGAGAGACAATTACAATTCTATGTCAACGTAACATTAAAGAAACTGCTCTTCTAACTTCCTTTTGGAGGTCAAGGACTGTCTGCCAGTAAAAGCCCACCACTGAATTATAAAGAGCGACGTGATGGAAATCTGTAGCGGAATTAGCCAAATGCTATTGATATGCCATTCATGATGGGAGTTTTTGAGCTACTGGATACATTAGCATTGATACAGTGCAAAGAATTCCTGTTTGAGAGTCAGAGGACCTGGACTCTCAACCCATCTCGGTCATTTATTCGCTGCATAGCTGTGCTCAAGCCCCTTGCTCTCAATTTCTCCTTCTTAATATTCTCCTATTTCCTCTGATTCTACTACAGGGGAACCAACTAAGGTATCTTTAACTTGAAATAATAATTAGAATTGTCATTTATATTTAAATAATTTTATTTATTTTATGATTTCTAAGGCACTATACAAATAACATTTTATTCTCCCAACAACCCTAAGCAGTAGGTACTAGTACTATCCCCAATTTACAGATGAAGAAATTGAAGCAAACAGAGGTCAAATTACTTTTTTTCCACCTTAGCTTCAAATGAATACTTTTTTAAAAGACTAAACTAAAAAATCAGGTACCTTCCCTCCACTCCCACCCACCAATAAACTCTTTATATTTCTTTGGCAACAATAACTTTAAAATTATCATGGTCCTGCTTTCACTGTTATAAAATATTACAGAGCCCTGTTTGCCATTACCCTGCCCCTGCATCAGTTCCTTGGCTCCTGAGCAGGGCTGACCCCAAACCTGAACATAGACAGTTGAGTGGGAGGAGCCCTCCCCCCACCCCATTTGCTCTCCTTGACAGACCAGAGCAGTTATGGCCTACTAAGTTCTCCCATTTATTGCCCATGTGCCCTGTAGAGGCTTATAACTTGTAAGTATCTGGGGCTTCTTTTGAATTCTGGTCTTCCTGATTCTAGCCAGGTCCAACAATCTGTTCACTGTACCTCATCAGAGAATTCCTCGAAGTGAAAAAGTAACATGGTAGGCCACCAGAATATGATTTCCCCCCTTTCTAGTAATTTTTTATTTTTCCCTAATTATATATAAAAGCAATTTTTTAACATTCTTTTTAAAAATTTTTTGAACTCCAAATTCTCTCCCTCCTTCATACCCTCTCTTCCTCCTTCTTTCCCCTCTTCCCTCCCTGTGATGGTAAACATTCCAATCAAGATTTTACATGTGTAATGACATAAAATATTTTTTCATGGAGAAAACAAAGATTGAAATAACACAGTCTCATCTCTAAAGAACTTTACAACTTGGTAGAGGAAGTAAGAAATATAGTGAGAGTTACTTATATTTGGGGCACCCTCTTATTTGATTTATAGAAGAATTACTGTCATTTTACCAGAGGTACTTGGAAGAAGCTTAGTAATTTTGCCTTATACAATTGTCTTCTTTGCTCAATTAATGGGTTTTGGTCATACTAGCCTACTAATTAAAAATGGCATCATATTTTGCTCTTCTTACAATAGGAACGTATCTTGGGTTCACTGTTAAAATACTTTATAGTTCAGCAGTTGAGACCAGTCCTTGAATAGAAATTAACCTGGAACTTGGAGGCAAAAAGATGCCTTATCTTCAATGAATAGATATAAAAATAGCTCACTAGGGGGCAGCTGGGTAGCTCAGTGGATTGAGAGCCAGGCCTAGAGATGGGAGGTCCTAGGTTCAAATCCGGCCTCAGACACTTCCCAGCTGTGTGACCCTGGGCAAGTCACTTGACCCCCATTGCCTACCCTTACCACTCTTCCACCTATAAGTCAATACACAGAAGTTAAGGGTTAAAAAACAAAACAAAACAAAACAAAAAAAAAAATAGCTCACTAAATAAGACCACATCAAGGCATGGGGAAGACCAGTAGATAATTTAATTCTCTGGTCAGGCTTGTTTAGAAATTCTTAAGTTTTTTTACATAATAATTTATCAAATAATAACACTAATCTCATAATATATAACATTTTAGAATTTAGTACTTTTAGAATTTTTTAAGGCTGCTTTACTTTGTGTCTTTTGAACTCTGAAGTCATTTTTAAAAATTTATTTATTTATTTAGAATATTTTTCCAAAGTTATATGATTCATGCTCTCTTCCTCCCCTCTTCCTTCCCCCTCAAGCAATTCCACTGTGTTATACATGTATCATTGTTCAAAACCTCTTTCCATATTATTAATATTTGCAATAGAGTGATCATTTAGAGTCTACATCCCCAATCATATCCCCATCGACCCATATGATTGATCAAATGTTTTTCCTTTGCATTTCTACTCCCACAGTTCTTTCTCTGGATGTGGATAGCGTTATTTCTCATAAGTCCCTCAGAATTGTCCTGGATCATTGCATTGCTGCTAGCAGAAAAGCCTGTTATTCTTGATTGTGCCACAGTGTTCAGAAATCTTTTAGATGGAGTTATAGGTTAGAAGTGGGAGGATTTCTAGAGATCATTCACACTAATCATGTCAAACTGAAATAGAAATCCCTATTGGCTGCATATTAACTAAAAAAACACAAATTAACATCATATATGTTCAATTTCTTTTTAAATTTTTTATTCAACATTTCTCAATTATATTTTCAACTGATTCCTGCAAGCATAGGGTGATATTGTGGGCTGTGATTTTAACACCTCTATAGTCCAACATCCAAATTTTACCAACGAGGAAACTGAAGCCAAAAGCAGTTAGGTCTGGGCCCAAGATCACATAGGTGGAAGGGCTAGAATTTGAAACCAGGTCTTCTGTCTAGCACTCTTTTCTAGCACTCTTTTCACTACATGAGTGTACTATCAATTTCCTATTAAAAATCAACTACATACTATATTATGTGCCCACAAATGTAAGAAAATTATGTAAACAGGGCAACTAGATGGCACAGTAGATGGAGTGTCAGGGTTGGGGATAGGAGGTCCTGGGTTCAAATCAGACCTTATATTCCCTAGTTGTGTGACTTTAGTCAAGTCACTTAACCCCAATTGCCTAGTTCTTATTGTTCTTCTGTCTTAGAACCAATGCTTTGTATTAGTTCAAAGACAGAAGGAAAAGATTTTTAAAAAACACAGCAAACATTTTAAATAATTTGTTTAAAAGTAAAAATATGTTTATTATATTTTTATATCAAAACTTTAAAAAATTCTGTTCAGAATATTGATAATAACTATGCTTTCCTCAAATGAAGGAGTTATAGAAATTATGGTAGTTATAAAACATTAGATGGGAAATTAATATAATCTCCATTTCATAAATAGAGCAAGGTATTAGACTCAGGTGGTACTATTATTATTATAATTGCCTCACTCTACCTCATATTCATAACATGGATTAGTTCTTCATTAACTTTTAATTGCTTCATGACTTTTCGTACAGTATAATTGTTCCCCTATCCCCCTATTACACCTCTCCCACTACCCCTTACCCTTTTTGATTTTCATTAAGAATGGAACTCAGTGATTTTTCTCCTGTTTTTTTTTTTCTTCTGATAATACCTCTAGAGTATTGTAGAGTATGTACCTTTGCTAGAAAGGCAGAAATAGCAACAAATAAAGCTGAGAAGTGATGTATCTAATTCTTGCTCAGAAATGGAGGTTCAGCCCAATGTGTGCTATGGCAGAAAATTGTTTGGCTAATGCTAATCAAGTTAGATTTCATTATTTTTTATAAACTGGGGAAAATTCATGATCAAAACAGGACTGCCCTCTCATCTGTACCGACATAGATACAAGGCTATCTAATGCCTGAAATATGATCCAATTCCAGATACAAATCCATTTTCAGAAGAATGTAGAGGGTGTGAAATAAAAATATCAGAAGCTGTGATACAGAGGTAGAACAAATGAAGCAAATTATAAAGAAAAGCTCAGACTGGACCTAGCTGTTACCTGAATGACTTAATTACATTAGGATATGAGTACTTCACAGTGACATTCATTCTCTGGAAACTGAAAAAGAGACCAAAGAGACAAATTACTAGAATTTCAAATAGTGTGGCAAGGAATAAAATATTTCAAGAAATGTAGTAGATGTAGATTTTGATGTTGAACTGTAGTTAGAACAATTCCACTGAGACTTTTTAAAAGAGAACCATTATTTCCTAATAAGTAAAAACAATTGATTCAGTTCTTTTTCTTCTAAAAACTAAGGTTTTCTTTTGTGCTTATTGTGTTCAATCAATCAACAATTAATCAACAAGCAATTTAATGCCAACTATATGCTAGACATTGTGCTAGGTCCTGGGGGTACAAATAGAAAATGATAGATGGGCAGCTAAGTGGCTCAGTGGATAAAGCACAAGGCCTGGAGATGGGAGGTCCTTGGTTCAAATTTAGCCTCTGATACCTTCTAGCTATGTGACCCTAGGCAAGTCACTTAACTTCAATTGCTTAGCCCTTACTGGTCTCCTACCTAAGAATGGATATTTTGTTCTAAGACAAAAGGTAAGTGTTGAAAAAAAAAAAAAGAGCTAGCTCTCTTGGTCAAGGAACTTTCATTCAACAGTAAGTTTTTCTTATGCTTTCCCTTGGGAGGGGAGGAGAGAAAAGGAAAGAGATAAGCATTTATTAAATGCCTACTGTGTGCTAGGTACTGTGCTAAATACTTTACATAAGAGATCAAAAAACTGGAAATATTTCCTTAGCTCTATTTAGGCTCTTTTTGCCTTGGGGACCTCTAAAATGATGTTGACAAAATGTAAGGAATTTACTCAGCACAGGTTTCCAATAAAGTATGTCTGGGGCATTTTGCATGCTGCCTCTTCTGTGTGATTCTTGTATGGGTACAAAGAATGGAGATGAGACAACACACCTGTGTGAGGAGGAGAAGCTTCGGAAAAGAAAAACTTCCTTTTCTTCTAGAGGACCAGAGATACCAGACTCTCTTTGGGACCAATTCCAGAAAGATTTTCAAAGTTGTAGACATGTAGGTGAAATTGGCTACTCAACCTGTCCCTGATTTCCAGCTTGCCTCCCTACAGGCGTGAGGACACTTCCTCTTGGGTGATATAGGGAACTCTCTCAGATAAGGTGGGAATTTATCTCACTCCTTTCTGAAAACTCACTTCCTATTATGCTTTTTCTTATAGACCAACCGATGTGGACAGCTATACCTTACACGGACAACACATTTTTCAACAGAAGGAAATCTAAAAATACATTACAAAATATAGATAATACTTCATTAGGCTTAGATTAAAAACTTCGATTTTAGAGCAACACAATCAGATCCTGCATATTTCTCTTGATATAGGAGATTACAAGTATCCCTTCTACATCACGGGGGTTATGGGTGCCTTCAGTCTGGAAAATACAAATGAAAATTTTAGCCATTTCTTCATGCTAGAGAAGAAGTCTGATTTTTTTTTCCTTTTTTTTTATGGTGTGTTTATAGCACTTTATTGTACAATTCGTGTTAAGTCATAAGCTAAGATATTTCTACATTTCTATCCTTTGTGTGTTGTCTACTGGATACACATTCTTTTTGAAAAGTTTAACTTTTTACTTATTTTAACTTCATTATTACTATTTTTAAAAACCCCTTATCTTCTGTCTTAGAATTAATACTTTATATTGGTTCCTAGGCAGAAGACTGGTAAGGACTAGGCAATGGGGGTTTAGTGACTTGCCCAGGGTCAGATAGCTAGAATGTGTCTGGGGCTGGATGTTTTATCTGATGGTCTTTGGGTATCATCGGTGGCTTTCCCAAAACTCTCAAAAAAAATCCCATTTAATTTCTTATGCCAGCTTGCAATGGGGAAGGCCATGAAGTGGAAGGGATACCTGTACTTAGTTATCTAGGACATCAAACTATTGTAATGAACACTACCCAACCCCAAAAGGCAATGGGAATATTAACCATCTGACCTGTTAATTGTAGGTCAGAATGTCAAGGCAGCTGGTTGTCCATCAATCTTTAGCTCCACCCCTGCATGGCAGGTATCTAGAGGGATGGGTTGGTGGGATGGAATGCGATGGTCACTCAGTTCATTAGTCCCCACCTCCTAATCCCACCTTTTCCCTTTCATTCTATGCCTCTATTGGTGCCATTTCTTTCAATGTTTAATCGTCAGAGATATCAGCCTATTCATATCAGTGTGTTAAACTATTAGAAACTATATCAGGTATTGCGAACCTCAGTGTTCTTTCAATCATTCATCCAAACCTGGAAAGAAGAAAAATCTCATTTAGGGTTTGCAGGCTCTCATGCTTCAGATTAAGCATACATTAGAGTCTAGTCTTCTTAATTGTGCCCTTGATGGAATTATCAACCTCCCTGAATTATAAAGAACAACAATTAAATGAGAAATAGCTGACACTTACATAGTAGTTTAGGGTTTATAAAACATTTTAAATATATTGGCGTCATTTGATCCTGACAGCAACTTCATGAGATGTGTAGGTGATACAGGTATGGGGGAACTGGGGCTCAAAGAGATTAAGCAGTTTACCCATAATCCTATAGCTAGGGAACATCAGAAGCAGGATTTGGATCCAGCTCAGTTCTGATGCCAGTTCCAGTGCTTTATCTACTCTGTCATGCTGCCTCTCAGAGGACGACTCTAGCTGCAGTCACTTCTAGAACAGAAGACCCAGTCACTCCTTAAGTGTCAAAATAAATGCAACTTACTGATTTTAGGGTAAAAAAGATATCTCTGGAGCAAGGAGAGGGCAAACCCCTGAAAGTAGAACTGTATTGGCCCAGAAAAATATTTCAGGGAAAGGAACTGAATGAACCAATATATAAAGTGAGATTTAAAGAGTGAGGTGTCTCTCTGATATTTGGTTCGTTCTTTTGACATGAAGCCCTGGCATGCCCGTTTTGGAGGTTCTCAATAGATACAAACAATGAAAGTCAAGAAAGGGACTTCTGAAAATTGAGGCTTTTTGCAGTGCAGCAATTGGACCTGGAATCAAGCCAATCCGAAGAGCACAGGTCAGAGAGGGCATTTAGTATTATCCCAGAGGGAAAAAATATTAGCAACATGCATCTCATGGATCTTGTCCTTAGATGATTGCAAGGTTCAGACCCTGAAGGGGACCCCATACCTTTGCCTGCCTTTCAAATTTTCTCCTGACTCTCTTGCACTTCAGAAAGTCTGACTTAAATCCTGTTAACTAGCCAATTTTAGAACAGTGTTGCTTAGGATTTAAGAGGAATGGTCTGACCTTGTTTCTATGGTGATAGGATACTTCAAGTTATAATTGCAAGTATATGTGTCTATATATACACATATATAACATACATGGTTATATTGCCTATATTTTTATAGATTTGATTTTGTCTTTTTAATATTTAATATTGCATGTATATTATATTTAATTTAAATATACATGTGCCTGTTCATATATTGCATATACATAATTTGTATATTATACATATGATTTATACACACATGTGTATGTATCTATATACATGTATCTATATGCATCCCATCAATGTATGTATGAACATATACATGTCTATATAGACACATATATGGAAATCACATTAGAATATACAAATACTAATAGGCATTATATATTATATCATGACTTTCTTTATTGCAGTTTTAATATATCATGGGTTGGCATAAGAAATTACATGGAAATTTGGGAGAGAGTTCTGGGGAAACAACAGACAACACACAAAAGTGAGCAGATGACACAGAAAAGGTTTAGAAATGACATAGCCTATGACAAATACTTAACCCAGATTTTATAATATGGTTCTGCAAACAGCATATTAAAAAAAATTCAGACTTCTTCTCAGGCATGAAGAGAGGGCCAAAAAATTTTACATGGATTTTCCAGATAATTGGGCGCTAGACACTAACTGTCACAATGTGACAGGGATTGATTTCTGTATTATAAATATATTCACATGTACTTATATATTCCTTCAAGGTCTACAAAGTACTATACATATACATCTATGCATATAAAATGTCTAAATATGCAATATATTGTTTTGTCCTTTATATGCACATGTGTATATATAATATAAATATTGATGCATATTTATATATATAATTACATTTGATCATTTGAAGTAACCCTATAGGGTAGCTATTCTTATGCTCTTTTTACAGATAAAGAAAGAAGGTAAAGAGTATTTATTAAACATCTACTTTATGATAGACATTGTGAAAAATGCTTTACAAATATTATCTCGGATGAGATAGAGGAAGGTTAAATAAGTTGTCCAGGCTCACACAACTAGCAATTGTTGAAGGCAAGATTTGAACTCAGGTCGATCCTATTTCAAAGACTAATATTGTATCTACTATACTGCCTGCCTCCTAAGTGAGTGAAGCAGAAAATTTAAGGAAGAGAAACCCTTTGTTGGATAAAACCGGAGGATCAGTGACAGGAAATCACTTAGATGGGTCATTCACTGACAGAACCAACAGTGAGTTACTCAGATTCGTGAGTTACTCAAGTTTCTTCTTCATATGATCCCGAGTCTCAGTCTATTTGTAATGCATAGCAGCATATCATTATAACAAATGGTTGTTGATTAAGATAGAGAAGTAAAAACTGTCTGGGGACAAATAATACAGTAACTCCATAGTATCGTTTTTCTTCAAGGCAAAAGCTTAGAGGGAAAAAAGCTATATGTTCTGTATTTCTCATTTTCTCAAGGAAAAATAAATGTATCCACCAGACAATGAAAAATAGGAATCCAGGCCTGTCTAATCCTCCCTTTTAGCACTCCTTCCCACAAGCTATACCTGCACATTTATTGAAGTATGGTTATTTTTATTAATTTATAATACTTACTACATATATAATAAAATAATTATTATTTGGCTCTTCTGAGCCTTCCCTTGTGGCCTTATTTTACAACTGCCTTCATATCCAAGTATGTCAGAAAGCTATGCAAATAGGGCCTGACCACAGGAGGCTAACATTCCAAGTTCCTGGATACCACGTTATGTCCAAACTCTCTCTTAATGTGTCAACTAATGTACTTAGTACTTATGGTGGAGAGAAACAAAAATCAATTAATCCACTCATCAATCAACAAGCATTTATTAGGCACTGGCTATGTTCCAGACACTTTGCTCAATCATGAGAATAAAAATAAAAACTGGCAATGTTTGTCCTCAAGGAACTTCTATGTATATTATGAACATGCAGCAGCATGCACATAAATAAATATTTATATAAGATACATATATAATGTGAAAGATCAGGGCTTCTTAAAACTTTCATGTGTCATAGATTTCTTTAGCTGTTTGGCGAAGTCTTCTCTAAGAATAATATTGTTAAAATCAAATAAAAATCATTATTGTTTAGTCATTTTAGTCATATCTGTCTCTTCATGACCCCGTTTGGAGTTTTCTTGATAAAGATGCTGGAGCTGGACTCATTTTATAGATGAGGAAACTGAGGCAAACAGAGTTAAGTTTGGGGTCACATAACTAGTAAATATCTGAGGTCAGATTTGAATTCAGGAAGATGAGCCCAGCACTCTATTCATTGTACTATTTTACTGTTCATCAAAGAAACTATATAGGATTATAAAAGAAACCAATTATTTTGAAACAGAAATGTAATTTTTCTCATCCAAATTCATTAATTTCTCATGGGGGATGTGGTCTTTGGACTCCATGTTAAGAATTCCTGACAGATGGATAAGTATTAGCAACTGGGATACCTTGGAAAAGATTTTATGGAGGAGAAGGATCGTGAGCTGAGTTTTGAAAGAAGCCAGGAATTCTAAGAAACAGAGGGTTGGAAAGAGAGCATTCCAGATGTGGGGAACGATTAAGGCAAAGTCTCAGAGTTAAAAGATGGAGTCATGTGTGGGGAACAATAAGAAGACTAGTGTGGCTGAATTGTTGAATGTGGAGGTGTGAGAATTACATGTGAGAAAACTGAAAAGATAGGAAGAACCCAAGATTGTGAAAAGCTTTAAATGCCAAGCAGTAGAATTTATGTTTAATCCTAGAAATAAAAGAGAGTCACTGGTGATTAACTTGGTCCATAGGCAAATGGGCCCATTTGACCCATAGGCCATAAGGCATTGGATAACTGACTTACAGAATATACTTTCTTTCCTTGAGAAAGTATAGTCTAGTTGGTGAATTAAGATTCAAATGGGTAAAAAATAAAAATAACAATAACAATTTTAGACAATATGGGACAGGTAGGAGGCTCAGTGGATTGAGAATCAGGCCTGGAGATGAGAAGTCCTGCATTCAAATGTGACCTCAGATACTTCCTAGCTGTGTGACCCTAGGCAAGTCACTTAATCACCATTGCCTAGCCTTTACTACTCTTCTGTCTTAGAATCAATACACAGTATTGATTCTGAAATAGAAAGGAAGGGTTTAAAAAACATTAAATGTTAACTCAAAGGTAACAATAGAATGCAGACTAAAATTAATTTCCAAATAAATGGTAGAGTAAAATAGATGTTCAGCAAAGAGAGGTATTAAATCAGGAAAAGTTTGGGAATTGGGATTTGATCTTTAACTTCTAAAATACTCGAATGGGAACAGGGGTGCAAAAGAAATCCTCAAAAGCCTCAAGGTGCTATTCCTAAGAGTGAGTGAATCAATTGTGATAGAGTAGGTTCTCCATATATGGAGTCAGAGATATAATGTTGGAAATGTAGCTTACCTTACTTTTACTAAGTACCTATACCGTTACCTTACTTACTAAGTATTGGTTCCAAGGTAGAAGAGTGGGAAGAGCTAGGCAATGGGGGTTAAGTGACTTGCCCAAGGTCACATAGCTAGGAAGTGTCTGAGGTCAGATTTGAACCCAGGGCCTCCCATCTCTGGACCTAGCTCTCAATCCACTGAGCCACCTAGCTGCCCCCATGCAGAGACTTTTTAGAACAATTCTTCAGTTAGAAGGACCTTCCTGAATATTTCAGAAGTTCTCTCTATCTTCGGTTTAATACTAAATTCACATTACGGTTAATCTTAGTATTTGGTAATTTGTCATAAAGCATCATTCAGAGACTTGTTACTGTTCAAAGAAAAAGGCAGAATAGATCCAAATGATATATATGTCTCCCTTTTTCTTTCTTAGAAGGAGCAAGATACATCTGTTTCAAAGAAAATTTTAAGAATTAAGAACTCAGAAGTCAACTTGGAAATTACAGACACTCTTAGATGAGAGCTAAGCATTGCTGTCTGTTTTCAAATCATTTAACATGCATATAACATAACGGTAGGCTTTCTCCTTGGAACTCTGTGTCCCCAAGTGAGCCTAGAGTTAAGCTCTGTTGAATTTTATATGACACTGATTTGTCCTTGTCTTTGCTGACTTTTTTTAAAAATCATTGACTTTCCACATGTGATTAAAGGACACAAGGTGCCTTAGAGAGAGTCTCACTCCCAAAGTCTCATAAAGATAATTAACATCATTCAGTCCACTCATATGCTGACAATTACCAAATTCCATTTCCAGGTCATTTTTCAGAGTTTTAATTTAATTTAACATGCATTTATTAGATACCTACTGTGTGTAGAGCATGGTAATAGCCACTGCAGATTTAGTTAAAACAAATTCCCTGTTCTGATTCAATTTAGTGCAAGAATCATTTATTAAGAAGGCAGCTGGGTGGCTCAGTGGATAGAGAACTGGAAATAGGAAGTCCTGGTTTGAATCTGGCCTCAGACACTTTCTAGCTATGTGACCCTGGGCAAGTCACCTAACCCCCCATTGTTACCACTTGTATGCCTTTGAACTAATACACAGTGTTCATTCTAAGATGGAAGGTGTTAAAACAAAAAGATAAATTGACAGGATTTTTTTTTTAGTTCTTGTTCAATAAGGTCCAATTCTTCCTGACTCAATTTGGGGTTTTCTTGCTAAAGATATTAAATGATTTGACATTTCCTTCTCTAGCTTGCTTTATGGATGCTGAACTGAGTCAAAAAAGTTAAGTGAGGGGACAGCTGGTGGCTCAGAGGACTGAAAGCCAGGCCCAGAGACAGGAGGTCCTGGGTTCAAATTTGACCTTAGACACTTCCTAGCTGTGTGGTGCTAGGCAAGTCACTTAACCCTCATTGCCTAACCCTTACAGCTCTTCTGTCTTAGAATCAATACATAGTATTGGTTCCAAGGTTTAAAAAAGGTAAGGGTTTAAAAAAAAAAGTTAAGTGACTTGCCCAGAGTCACATAGCTAGGTAGGACATGTCTGAGGTCAGATTTGAAATCAGGAAGAAGAGTGTTCCTAACTCCAGGCCTGTTACTTTATCCATTAAGCCACCTAGAAGCCATGTTAAAGGCCTACTATGTGTCAGAAACTGTTGTAGAATGCTAGAAATTAAAAAAAAAGTAGCAATCCCTGTTCTTAGAGTTTGAAGTCTAGAAGAGGAAAAAAACTTCTACATCAGTAAGTAAATAAAAAGTAGATGAAGATAATTTCAAGGAGGAGAGAGTACTAATAATTTGGAGGGGTAATATGTCAAATCTTGAACATCAGATGGCCTGAAAAGATCTCCAATACCAGACTCTGGGAAAGAACAATTCAGTGTCCCATCAGTCATGACGCTATGAAAAAAAAATATGGAACCCACCAGGGAGGAGAAAAATCGGAAGGCCAAAACAGACCTGGCAAAGATATGCCCAGTTGGGGGAAGTTGCCCAGAACAGAGTTCGTTGGCGTGAGATGGTTGCGGCCCTATGCTCCTCTGGGAGTCAATAGGAATAATAATAATAAATAATAAATAATAATGAGTGGAGATGATTAAGAAATGCTTTCATGGGTCAGGTAGGTAGTACAGTGGATAGAGTACCAGGAGGACCTGGGTTCAAATTTGGTCTCAGACATTTCCCGGCTATGTGACCCTGGGCAAGTCACTTAAATCCAGTTGCCTAGCCTTTGTATCTCTTCTGCCTTAGAACTGATACTAAGACAGAATGCAAGGGAAGAAAGAATTCAGAAAGGAAGGAAGAGAAAAAAGGATAGAAGGAAGAAAGGATAAGAGAAGGAAAAAAGAAAGGAAGAAAGAAAGAAAGAAAGAAAGAAAGAAAGAAAGAAAGAAAGAAAGAAAGAAAGAAAGAAAGGAAAGAAGGAAAGAAACAAAGAAATGCTTCATGTAAAAGTTATACCAAAGTTTACAGACTAGTAAATTTGCTTCTTAGAATCCCTTGATTCCTATAAGATCAGCTAAATTTTACCCTATAAGATGTTTGATTTTCAGTAGTCACCTCCCAACCCCACTCCCAACATCACCATCTATTTATATGGAATAGATTGTAAACTCCTTGATTGCAAAAAATGTTTCTCATTTTTCTAGGGTCTAATATAGAGCCTAGCACTTATTAATAAATAGCATTTAATAATAATGTATTATATTATTATTATATATTATACTAAATAATATTATATTGGCACTTAATAAATGCATATTAATAGATATTAGGAAGAACTGATACATACTAGACCCTGAGGAATTTGCATGTCTACTTCTCTCCTCTGTCCTCCCATAAAATGTGATTTCCTTAAAGGCAACATTATATAAATGTTAGCTATTATTATTTTTTCTTAGAACATTGTAACTGCTTAATAAATATTTATTGATTGATTTCTCTCCTAACCATGACAAAAAAAATGCCACCAAAGTGTCAGAGATCCATTTGAGATTCCCTTGAATGCCTCAGTTTAGCTGAATCTCATCAGGGCACAGAGTGACCTAGTACTTTTGTATTTAGCATGTGATTTTTAAAAACATGCACATGACACCAAAATTTCAGCTTATATATGTAGACTTAATGTATTTAAGTCCTGACCCTCAGTGGTAGTGTGGTGTATATGAAGAAAAAAATTAATGTATTTGTTCCCTTTGAGTGACTAATCTGTCCCTGACAATATTCTAGCCATTGATATACCCATTCACAAAGCACTTTATATATGATATCTAGCTCACTTTATTCTCATATCAATGCTATATTTTTATTGTTCAATTGTTTCAGATTCTTTGCAACCCCATTTGGGGTTTTCTTGGCCAAGATACTGGAGTAGTTTGCCATTTCCTTCTCCAGCTCATTTTACAGGTCAGAAAATTGAGGCAAACAAGGTTAAGTGACCTGTCCAGAACCAGACAGCTAAGTCAGTAAGTGCCCGAAGTCAAATTTGAACCCGTCTTCCTGAGTCCAGTCCTGCTGCTCTTATCCACTGAGCCACTTAGCTTCCCTGATACGCTTATTCACTAGAAATGGCAGACTCTTTCCAATCATGGGTAATTGACTCATCCATTAGAATTAGGTCCAATTCCCAAAATACATTTCAAGAGTAAACTGAAGGTAAACAGTACCTTCCTTTTTTTTTAATTTTTTAGAAAAATTTGCTATGGTTACATGATTCATGTTCTTACTTTCCCCTTCACCCCTCCCCCAAAACCTCCTCCCATAGCTGACATGCATTTCCACTGGTTTTAACATGTGTCATCTATGAAGACCTATTTCCATATTATTGATAGTTGCACTGGCATGGTCATTTCGAGTCTACATCCCCAATCATGTCTGCATCAACCCATGCATTCAAGCAGTTGTTTTTCTTCTGTGTTTCCTCTCCTGTAATTCTTCCTCTGAATGTGGGTAGCATTCTTTTCCATAAGTCCCTCAGAATTGTCCTGGGTCATTGCATTGCTGCCAGTACAGAAGTCCATTACATTCCATTTTACCACAGTGTATCAGCCTCTGTGTACAATGTTCTTCTGGCTCTGCTCCTTTCACTCTGCATCAATTCCTGGAGGTCTTTCCAGTTCACCTGGAATTCCTCCAGTTTATTATTCCTTTGAGCACAATAGTATTCCATCACCAACATATACCACAATTTGTTCAGCCATTCCCTAATTGAAGGGCATATCCTCATTTTTCAGTTTTTTGCTACCACAAAAAGTGCGGCTATAAATATTTTTGTACAAGTCTGTTTATCTATGATGTCTTTGGAGTACAAACCCAGCAATGGTATGGCTGAATCAAAGGGCAGGCAGTCTTTTAGTGCTCTTTGGGCATAATTCCAAATTCCAAATGAAGTAAGTGATTTAGGAACATGGTATAGAATTGTAGTTCTAAAACTTAGTTTTTAAGGGAGTTCACAGTAAAGATGGTAACAAGTTTCCTATCTCTTGATTTTGTTTTGTTTTTCATCATGGTTTTCATTGGCAGGTTTCAACAATGGATAATTTGCAAATTTTGCCTCTTGCAAAAAAACCACCTGAAGCTTCTTTCTACTACACAAAACTCAATTTTAGATTTCTTTCCTTAGAGCCATCATTTCCATAAATTATACATCTTATGATTTAATATGCATTTTCCAATAGATAGAACAAGCCATGTCCCCCATGAATACACATTTTCACATTAAAGGAGAAAAGATGCCAAGTAGAAGATTTAAAAAAAAATTAAGCCAAGAGGGGCTCTGCTTTTGAAAATCCTCTCTATCCCAGGGAAATTTCATTTCTATCTGCAGAAAAGTCATTTTCAGTTTGTGTAATCAGGCCAGCAAATAGCTTCTTAAAGTGATAGATAGATATCAAATTGAACTTGCAATTAGAATTTCCTAAAAATATAGGTTGCTGCAATTTTATTGAAGGGGGGGAGAGCACTGAAGGGAAGATGATTAACAAAGATTGCTAATGATGTGGTTGCCCCTGAATCACATAAATTTATAGGAGTATAATATAGCCTGAAAGCTAAAGTAAAATGACTGTCCTTAGGGAGTTGTATTTAAAGTTTCTAATTTAAACACTTCAATTTCCCAATGCTGTCCAGTATTAAGAGAGCAAACTAGAAAAAAAAATTAGTCTGGTCTTTATACTTTTCTTTTGTCTGCTGGATTTGAGTAATAAGAAAAGTCATTAGTGTGTGTATGTGTGTGTATGTGTATGATTATCAGCTGCTATTATGTGGGTGAAAAGTAGCACTATAGAAAAAAGCCTTCTTTTTTCCTTTCTTAATGTGACCTTGAGCAAGATACAAATTCTCTGAACTGTTTTTCTCATCTGAAAAAAATCAAGGGTTAGAATAAATAGTCTCAAAGGTTCCTTTAAGCTCTCAATGCACCAGCACTACTAGATTGGGCATTGCATGACCTCAGTTTGAATCCTGAATTTATGTGTGATTTTGAGAATGTTTTGAGAATAACTTTCCTGAGTCTCAGTTTTCTGACCTTCAAGGTCCTTTTCAGATTTTAAGTCTATGATCCTATTATTTTCCCCCACAATAACAACTTTGTTATCTCATGGGACTCTGATGTTTTTTTTTTTTTTTAATTTTGTATGTTCTTTGAACATGGTAGGTAGGCATTGGTAAAACTTGAGTTGAATTGAATTTCAATAGTTTATTTAATAACTACCCCAACTAAAAATAAAGATACAACTAATGTTTGCTGTTTTTTTTCCAGCATAGTGATTATACCAGCACCATCTTGTTTTTCTCTGCATCTGCTATTGTATCATTTTAAAAATCAGTTTGTCAAAGTGAATCGTTATCCTTGTTTGTACACGTGGCAGGAAAAGACCAATTTATGGTCAGCAGATATGTCCACAGTGTTTATGCGGTGCTATATATAATCAAAACCTTCCCTTTCTCACCCCCGTCTCTTGAAAATGCCTGTCACTGCTTCAGGTTAGAAAAGGGAACAGATAGAAAGAACATAAGCTCCTTGAGGATGGTATCTGTTTAGTTTTTCCTCTTGTCTTTGAATCTCTAAGAGTTGGTGCATCGTAGGCACTTGGTAAAAGTTTGTTAAATTCAACTGAATAGAGAAAGGAGAAGGAAAGAAAACCACAGGAGATAGAGAAGACAAGAGGAAGAATTTTCTTTTTTTTTTTTTAACCCTTATCTTCTGTCTTAGAATCAATAGCGTTTAGTAGTTCCAATGCAGAAGAGTGGTAAGGCCTAGGCAATGGGGATTAAGTGACTTGCCCAGAGTCACACAGCTAGGAAGTGTTTGGGGCCAGATTTGCCCATCTCGGGGTCTGGCTCTCAATCCACTGAGTCACCTCGCTGTCCCCTGAATGATTCTTATAGTATTCTTTTGGCTATTCTACATGGCTACAGTTGCAGCAGTAGATAGAGGCCACTTTGAAGAATCCTACAGCTTTCCATTCTTGATATTTTTCCAGCCCAATGAAATTATGTTGCATCAATTCAATATTCATAGAATGAATGGCTGGATTTCAATAGCCTATGTAGGGTGTTCGTGCTGACCTTAGACATTAAAAGTAGCTCAGAGATAACACCTATGAAATTATTTGAGGCAATTACCTATAGAGAATTCAAGTTTCACAGCCAAAAGATGGCTATTCATTCTTTATATTATAGTCACATGTATCCAGGTCTTTATTCCTACAAAGCTGTATAAAAATAAATCTTATTTTTCCCATGGACATCCATCAAAAATTCTGCCATGTCTTCCTATGGAAAAAGAGCCCCCAATGATGAACTTCAGAAATGTTGGTCACGGAGGATTAAACTCTGTGATGTGAATATCAGGTATGGGAATGAACCAGCAGAACTTCAAAGACTGGCTCTTGTACTCACATTTATTATTATAATACTTAACTTTTGCTTTGTGGAAGATAGGGAGCAAGTTTTATGACTCTACTTTGCTAGAAGAAACCTACTATCAGGACAGCTAGGTGGCTCAGGAGATAGAGAGGCAGACCTGGAGACAGGAGGTTCTGGGTTCCAAAATTCCACCTCTTCTGCCTTGGAACCCATACCTAGTATCAATTCTAAGATAGAAGTTAAGGGTTAAAAAAATGAAAAACTATCTCCCTTGGGGTACAGGGCCTTCTATCAAGTCTAGGAACCCTTTGACCAACACTGACCCCTCTTAGAACTTTTCCTGTCTACCTTCCAGCCCTACTTCCCCTTCTGCTTTGAATTGGGCATTTTAAATTGAATCCCAAGATTTGTACAGAATTATCTAATAAATGCCAGTAAAGTTGTCAATGAGGACCATATTCTGAGCTTTCCAGCTTAATAGGATGAGCCAGAATTTGCATTCTGTTGGCACAGTGCTCCACAACTCAAGGTCACCTCTAAATCACAATGAAGCATTAGCTTAATGACTCTTGGGAGCTATTGCTGCAAAGAGGGGGCAGGGATCTGAAGTTAATTGGTCAAAGATAAGCTATACCTTTTCACTGGCAGTGGATTATATGTGCTAGCACAAAACCAGCCAAGTACAGGTACAGAAGTTCACCCTTTGTTGCTCATGGCAAACAATGAAACTGGTAAAATGTCAAATAGCCCTTAACCTTGGAGGGAGCCTTCCACTTCTACAGTGGTAATAATGGAGTGATAGACTGTCTAAGACAGTTCTGGGACACATACAATGTTTAGACTATCTACAAACATTAACTATTACTACTCAATGTGGGAACTCTGTCCAATTGTCAGTAAATTGTTATACTGCTATAGGAAAGGAAGCATTTCCACACTGGAATTCTTGTTGTAAATAAAATTTAAAGCCAGCATTTTAGATAAATAGAAGGATGGTTGACAGGTTCAATTCTGCTGAAAGGGTTCAATAAAGGTGGAAGTAAACTGTTTCACAGAACACTTAAATGTAACAAGAAATATCACTTAACATAGACTTTGAGTGTAAACAAACAGAACTCAATGAAAATAATAGTACTTTTTGGACCAACATCTCTTACAGGGGATGAAGGAGTTGGAAATTTAACTTTTAAATCATTTGTCCAACATTATAGAAGAGAAAGAGGCAAGGTTACAGATGGTATCATCTCTCAAAATAGCTACAAAAAAACAGGAAACAAACCTTCAGAGTTGAGCATGAGCTCTAGTTAAGATAAATCATCCCAAAGAGCATTTGTAGGTGAAAAAAATGGAAGGAGACAACAAATAGTTATGAGATAGAACAGATCTGCCAGCATTTTTATGATGTTCTCTCTATCCATGAGCTATCAATCAATGAAGAATTCTAAAACTTCATTCATGACACCACTTAAGTGTTACTCAACGATGTTTGTGAAAGTGAAATAAAAAAGGAAGCCTGAACCTGACCAAGTAAAAATAGAATAAAAGACACCATACTTTTAAAAATGCTCCAGGGATCAAATTTATTTTTAAATTTTTATTTATTTTTAATTTTTATTTAATTAATTAATTTAGCACATTTTTCCATGGTTACAGTATTCACATTCTTTCCCTCCCCTCCCCTAACCCCCTCCCATAGCCCACACACAATTCCACTGGGCTTTACATGTATCATTGATCATGACCTATTTCCATATTATTGATAATTGCACTAGGGTGATCATTTAGAGTCTATATCCCCAGTGATATGACAGGTCATCACATTTAGACATTTAACAGAGTTTGAAAAAATTTCAACATTTCCAAAGAATACAGATTTAAAGGTGTTATTATTTACAAAGTCAATCTAGAAAAAAAAGTCAACATGGTGATTATAAATAAAGTGCAACATATTATAAACATTTTACACATATTATATCATTTCATCCTCATTATGAAGTAGATGCTATTAATATGATCCACATTTTATAGATTAAAAAAAAACCTAGCCTGAGAGAAACTGAGACTTAACCAGGTCTATGCAGCTAAGTGTCTGAAATCAGATTTAATTTTACGTTTTTCTTACTCCAGTAAGAAACTTTTCAGTACTCTATCCACTGAGCCACTTACCTATATATCATCAATTATAATTTGCATGTAGTCTGTGTTATAAAATATGTCATCAAGAACATATATATGAGATATGGACATTATTATGTCTATCGAATTAACTGCTCTCAATACCCCTCTTGGCTGCTTTGATATCCATGAAATGTTAAATTTAACATAAGAAGGCCTCTAGGGCATTGGGTATGTCTTTAAGAGGATTCATGAGAAGGCATAAATAAGAGTTGCACAGGATAAGAAGATAAAAGGTTTGGAATCTACACCAGGGGAGAGAAATCATACATGAAAACCATCATCACCACCATTATCACAGCAAGCACTTACATAGGGCCTCCTTCCTCTCTTTTTAAAAACCCTTACCTTCTGTCTTAGAATAAATACTACACATTGATTCCAAGACAGAAAAATGGTAAGTGTCAGGCAATTGGGATTAAGTGACTTGCCAAGGGGCACACAGCTAGGACATATCTGGGGCTAGATTTAAACCCAGGACCTGTCTCTAGGTTTGGTTCTCCATCTGCAGAGCTACCTAACTGCCCTACGGAGGGCTTTAAAGTTGGCACATGTTTTTGTGTTTGATCCTCCAATAACCAGGAGATAGGTGTCCTGATCACAGAGACATCAAAAGTATTGTGAGTTCTACTATTATCTGGTGGCACCAGGCTGAAAGTTCTTAATCTTTCAAGTAAATCTTTCAAGCCTTCAAGTAAAAAAAAAGAAAATCATTCCCCTGTATTAGTGTCTATCATTTTGAAATTAGGTACGTTGGTTTTGCTTAAAACAAGGGTGAACTGTATTTTCTCTTGGTATTTGCTGTCTACGAAGTTCCCAAAAGACTCACAGGTTCCCTTGATGTAGTCTGTGCTGCTTGATCACTGGCTTTCCTTTATCATGTCTGCTACTTACATTTCTGTCTTTCCATCAGCCCATCTGCAGGAACTGGGATAATGATTTTTTTCCTTTTACCATTATCTTCTACACTGCCTAGCACAATATTGACACCCAGAAGGATTTATGAAATACTTATATGATTTTAGAACTGCAGAGAATCTTAGAGGACATTTAGTTCTGTTGTCTCATTTATGGATTATGAAAGCCAGAAAAATCAAATGATTTTCCCAAGGTCACATAAATATTTAGTGCTAAAGCCTGTCTCGAATAGTGAAGTGCATACAACTGGAGCTTAGTGTTTGTTGAATTGAGCTAAATGTAATTGACTTCATGTTCTGTCTCTGCAAAGCCATAATGGAGTTGATCCCAGAGGCCTCTGAGAGAAGGTTAAAGAATTCCTTTTCTGTTTTTTCTTCCCTGTGAGCTTCATATCATGCTAGGCATTTCAAGTTGTCATATTACATTCACTGAATCTCTGAGAGATTACAACTCTTTAGGTGACATGCTTCAAGCTCTTGATGCATTGAAAGACTGCAATAATCTGACATCCTTCATCTTCTATTTACCAATGATGATACAATCAATAAAGCAACAGTGAATTTAGAGTAAGATTAGCTGGCACTTTGGGTTTAGAAGACATTACTGCCTGAAGTCTACAAAATGCCAAAAATATCCAAATGTCTCTGGATATCCTAAATTTTAAAAGCAATAATTTTTTAAAAAGATAGTAAAGGATTATAATGTTCATTATTAGGCTTTATTTTGTGTGGTACATCCACTAGGTTGGACAGCATTCTCACTATTAAATTAAACACTCTAAATTTGTGAGTTTTGAGGTGGGGTGTTTATTTTTCCTTACCAACTACTTTATATTTGCATATGGCATTTAAAAAAATAAATTACAATTATGTCGAGATCTCTTTCACATCTCTGATAATCTGATAAGGACAGTTTAGTTGATAAGGAAATAATGGGACACGGAGATCTTTTACCTCATGCTTCCAGCTCTGTCTCCTGGAGCATGGAGTTTATTATATATATTTCAAGATTCATTTCACACAAAGGAACCCCCCCAAAACTTTGCAGATGTGCAGAAGTTATAAATTATGTCATATCAAAACACAAAACATTGGCTTCAGAATAGGACAAGGCCAAGGCTGAATTTTGACTGGGTTCTTATCAGAAAGCCAAGTCAGGGAATATTTTTCTCAGGGTTGAGTTGCCCCTGCTAAGGTTTTGGCCTAGGCTGTAGCTGCATTCCTGGCCAAAGGGGAACAGTGTTAACCCTTTAAATTCAGGTTTTCTAGGAACTTAAAGCTTTTTGATAAGGCCACTTTTCAACAAGAAATCACAAGGATCACAAAAGGGGTCAAAAGAGGAGTCTCAGATTTTTATCTATTCTCTTATTGGCTTCCCACACAATTAATTGGAAAAATTTTAAATGGCATAGGTAGTGACCTATCAGAATCAATTTGGCATTGATGAACAAGTTGAACAAGCCTTAGAATCAAAAAGACCAGGATTCAAATTCTACCTCTGATGCTTTCTGGTGATGATGATGATGATGATGATGATGATGATGATGATGATGATGATGATATCATCCCAAGTATGTCTCTTAACTTCTCATTGCCCTGGATAACTCTCTTAAGTATTAGAGACAATAAACTGCAAAACAGTTAGCGGTTCACATTGGTAGAATGGGTTTTATCATTAGGAGTTACTTATACTGGTTGAAACAAAACAAATAAAGAGGAGTTACTTACATGCATGCAAATGGTTAGGTATTGATTTGGAAAAAACATTTTTTGTAATCTCTAACTTTTTCTAAAATTAAGTTTCTACCTTTAGGCACATAGTTAATACAGTTTCTAAATGTAGCTAGATATTTACTTTCTTTTTTTATTTTGTCCTTTAAAAATGTTTTTAGTACATGAGAGAGGAGATAGAAAATGTGCATTAGCTGATTTCAATGCTAAAAGAATAAAAGCCTACAGAGAATATTAGGAATTATAGTTCAAACTTTAGAATTTTGTCTTCCTTACTCTAAGACCATCCATTTTGGAAATTATGAGCCTGGATACTCTGAAATTAAGATCATTCACCTAATCTGTAATCTTAAATACTTTTTCATTCAGTCAGGAAACTTGATTGTTGGCAGACTCTAGTAACCTAGTTATATTTCTCCATAATCATTGGCTATCTAGATATCTCTTCCCTTCCTAATGCAGAAAAAGGGGAAAGGAATTGATAAAATATAATGTTGCATTTGGGCCTATTGTCCATAAAAAGGTGTGGTGTAATTCAACCCATTATTCAGCTGAAATGTAAAATTCTCGAGACACCCTCTTTCCTTTATACTACCTATTTTGAACTTAAAAAAAAAAAAAGATATCCAATTTTCAATTGGAAGAAAGTATTTTGGTGCCATGCTATTCCATAATATTAATGTTTCCTTCTCCTTCTCCTTCTCCTTCTCCTTCTCCTTCTCCTTCTCCTTCTCCTTCTCCTTCTCCTTCTTCTTCTTCTTCTTCTTCTTCTTCTTCTTCTTCTTCTTCTTCTTCTTCTTCTTCTTCTTCTTCTTCTTCTTCTTCTTCTTCTTCTTCTTCTTCTTCTTCTTCTTCTTCTTCTTCTTCTTCTTCTTCTTCTTCTTCTTCTTCTTCTTCTTCTTCTTCTTCTTCTTCTTCTTCTTCTTCTTCTTCTTCTTCTTCTTCTTCTTCTTCTTCTTCTTCTTCTTCTTCTTCTTCTTCTTCTTCTTCTTCTTCTTCTTCTTCTTCCTTCTCCTCCCTCTTTTTTTTTCTTCCTTCCATCCTACACTGCAGTCATTAGCAGTAACATCTAGACTTCTTGGAAATCAGTTGCATGGCAATAAGCCAACCCCCCAAACAAAGCATATATTCTCTTTCTAAAACAGAAGAGATGAATATACTAAACAATCTTGACTTGCATCTTTTACAATTTCGAATCTGGAATTCAAATACTGCTATGATTCACGTGCTTCCAAACCCACGGCTGCCACCTACATACTTTGCAAAACATTATGTTTAGGAAAGAATTCTGCTACAATATCACTCGTGAGATTATTTCCCCCTTTTATTTCTAACTTTTCTTCCCCCTCCAGAGAGGTGTTTAAATCAAGACCAAGTCCTGTTTCAGTTACAGGACACTGTTCTTTGAGGAAGGGAGGAAGTAAGGGCCTTGTGTCCTATTTTCGACTCCAAAGCTGTTTCCCATATCAGAAGGCCCCAGGGAGCCTCTTTCCTTTGGATAGAATGATCAAACCATTGTTCATGTTACAATGGGGTACATATTAAAGAAGACTTAGAACAATAAGAAAAAGGGAAAGTCTGTAACTGAGTAAAAGGGATCTCATGCACGCTAACCCCCAAATTTCTGAATATTAATGTAGAGAAGTATATATATGTATATCTATATACATATATGTGTATGTGTATACACACAATACAAATAACACACCAAAAATGCCCCTTCTATTGAAAATAATTAAGTCTTATAGATCTTTTAGTGGATGAGAAGGGGTAACTAGATTCATGATTTCATTGGTTAAGATCTTGGTGAGGAACTTCCCTACAAATTGATTGTCAACAATAGATAGCACTATGGAGCTGGAGTCAGGAGGACCTAAATTCAAAACTAGCCTCAGACATATCCTCAGCTGTGTGACCTTGGGCAAGTCATTTAACTCCTCTCAGACTCAGTTTCCTTATGTAAAATGCAGATAATAATAACACCTCTCTCAGTACTGTACTGAGGATGAAATGAGATAATATTTGTCAAGCAATTTGCAAATCTGAAAGCACTGTATTTTGTTGTTATTCAGTCATTTTAGCTTTGTCTAGCTGTTAGTGGCTCTATTTGGGTTTTTCTGGCAAATATACTGGAATAGTTAGCCATTTCCACCACCAGGTCATTTTATAGATGAGGAAACTGAGGTAAACGGGGTTAAACGACTTGCTCAGGATCATACAACTAGTAAGTGTCCTGGCACTCTATCCACTGTGCCACCTAGCTGCCCAAAGCACTGCATACCTGCTAGATATTTTACCATGCTAACTATATTACCAATGCAGATTTGTCTCTTCTCTACAATGACTCCAGTCAGCTTATATAGATGGGACTCTGAGATTCAATATTTAATATACATTGTCTATGTCTGAGGGAGAGAAGAGGATAATGGCCTTATTTGATAGGGACCAACAAATCAATTCCCAAGAGAAGAAGGTTGTCCTTTATCTGAATAATAAGCACCAAAATGTGGTCATGAAAACATTCAGCTTCATTATGCGTTTTTATTAAATATTGGCTTGCTAAATCAATCCTTTATCTACCTCCACTAACATTTTATAATGTAATAGATTAGGGACAATAAAAACAAAAGTCCTAGATCAATCAAATTAGGTTTGAAACATAGTAATTAGCAAGGAAAAAATCAGTAGGGCTAATGTCTCCTGGGCAATGGGAGGGAGGACATTTAATAATAGTTGTAAGAATATGTTTCTTAGCCACTTTATAGAGTAATGTTTAAGATCTGAGTTCTGATTCTACCTTGGGAACCCTAACCTCGTAGTCCTAAATTTTCTGTGCCTTACTTTTCTCAGCTGTAAATTGGACTTGGGTTGTTTCCTAGGCCCTAAGGTCCCTTCCAACTTTAAGCCTATGTCACTAGGGCTAGATCAGATAAACTCTAAATTTTTTCTTCTGTCCATACTTTTTATTTTATTCTTGTTCATCTCTTATCTTAGCTTCATTACACAAAGAACTTATTATTTCACAACTCTTTTTAAAGACTTTTCAGGACTTTTCATTCTACTTCAGCACACTCTTCTTCAGGATAAATCAAGCCATTTCTTTGAACTTCTTGCTGCAAAGGTAATCATCCAAACCCATGTCTATGTATTTGTGTTATAATGCTTTTCTCTACAACCTTCCAGGATTCTTCCTTAGTGAAAAGACCTGCAAGTCAATAAGCACTGGATCAATGCTAACTATAAAGGGAAGATTATTTATGAATTACAAACTCTTGTAGAACAGATGGTGTCAATTCTGCTCAGTTTCCAACCTATAATCTATGTTCTTTATTACTATTTGTGGGACCCATTATTATTTTTTCAATTACACTGCACTACTAACTCCTATTTAGATGTTCTTTCCCCTTTCTCCACTGCAATTCCCTTCATCTAGATCAGTGGTTCCCAAACTTTTTTGGCCTACCGCCTCCTTTCCAGAAAAAATATTACTTAGCCCCCTGGAAATTAATTTTTTTAAATATTTTAATAGCAATTAATAGGAAAGATAAATGTACCTGTGGTCATCACTGCCCTCCCTGGATTGCTGCAGCACCCACCAAGGGGCAGTAGCGCCCACTTTGGGAATCACTGATTCTAGTGAATCCTCACCAGTTCCTTTACCCAAGACCTGTCCTGGATATGGATGTGATTGGAGGATCAAATTAAAAAAACATAGGAAAATAAACACTTTGATAGGTCAAAACCATCTGAATAGAGTGATAAGCTAACTAGTATCCTGGGATAATTACTTCTTATTGTTTGGGGGGAACCCAGAAAAATGAAGAAAGTAATGAGATCTAATAACTGAAACATGGTTCAGAAAATTAACCTGCCAATGGCATCAGAAGGCCTAATCATATCACATTTCCCCCACTCCCATTCAGTAAATTTTAGTGACTCCCAATTACCTCCAGAATCAAATATAAAATCTCATATTTGGCTTTCAAAGCCCTTCATAGGTGCCAGCTAGATAGCTCAGTGGACTGAGGGCCAGGTCTAGAGATGGGTTCAAATCTGGCCTCAGACACTGCCTAGCTGTGTGATCCCCATTGCCTAGCCTTTATTGCTATTCTTCCTTGGAACCAATATGCAATGTTGATTCTAAGAGCAAAGGCAAGGTTTTTTTTTAAAGCCCTTTATAACTTTGCCCCTTCCTACCTTTCTGGTCTTCTTGCACCTCATTGTCTTCCATGTTCTTTATGACTTAGTGACATGAGCCTCCTTGCTGTTACTCATACCTGGCCCTCCATATCCTGACTCTAAGCATTTTCACTGACTGTCCCCATGCTTAGAATTTTCATCTTCCTCATCTCTTCCCATTTCTTTCCTGATTTCCTTCAAGTCCTAGCTAAATGTCTACCTTCTGCAAGACTTTTCCTTTCCTCAGTAATCATAGACAAGTGTCTAATCTCTGAGATTACTCCCAGGTTACTATATGTATGTGTATATATATATATATATATTATATATATATAATGTACGTATATATATCTTATTTGTACATAGTTATTTGTACATTGTCTCCCAATAGACTGAGCTACTTGAAAGCAGTAACTAATCTTGCTTCTTGTTTTATCCCCCAGTGCTGAGCACAGTACCTAGTACCTAGTACATAGTAAGCACTTAATAAATGTTTTTTGAATCTCGAACAGAGAGATTAACAAATGATGACTATAGCAAAAGGTATTTGATGTAGCCCTGGCAACATAAAAAGCTAAAATACCATATATAGGCCAGGGGCAATAGATGAATACATAGCCTTATAGATTGGAACCAGTCATATTTTAGGAAGGGAAAAACTGGAATGTGTCCAGAGAAGACTGACTAAGCTGGTGGGAAATGTAAAATTATGGCATAAAAGGTCAGGTTGAAGAGAAACTTTAGGTGGATGTGATCACTGCCTTCAAATATCCAAAGGATTTTTGTCATATGGTGGAGAGATTAGATTCATTCTGCTTAGGCCCAGAATAGATGTTAGAAGGAAATAGATGATCAACTAATAGATAAGGAAACTGCCTAAAAACTAGAGACATCAGAAAATGAGGGAGCTAAATCTCAAGGCTGGATGATTACTTGTTGGAGAAGTCATTGAAGAGATTTATGTTTCAGGTGAGAATTGGACTGGATAATGTCTAAGGTCCCTGGTATTCCAGTGAATGACAGAGCTTGTCGATATACAATAAATAATATTTAAAGTTCAGCAGAATAAGTTGAATCTTTCTTCCATACCAGTGTCCTTCTTAGAATCATAGCATCATTATTTGTAACCGAGAGAAAAAGCAGCCCGAGACTGCATTAAAACAACAACAACAACAACAAAACACAACCTCTTACCTTCTCTTTTAGAACTGATACTAAGTATAATTCCAAGGTAGAAGAGTGATAAGGGCTAGGTAAATGGTGTTAAGTGACTTGCCCAGGGTCACACAGCTGGGACGGATAGGAGGCCAGAATTAATCCCTGGACCTCCCATTTCCAGGTCTGGCTCTCTATCCACTGAGCCATCCAGCTACCCTAATTGCATTATTTTTTTTACAGATATAGTATACTGTTGACTCATGTTGAATCATAAACTCCAGCTTGATGATACATTAAACCCAAATAAATCTTAAATATTGTTTTAGACTGACTATGCTCCCTTTATCCTATCTTTGGGAAGATGTTTTTTTTTAAATTTAAAAACATGACATCACATTTATCTGAATGTTTAACGAATCTGTTATTTCCTCAATAAAAGTTCTAGAGATCTTTCTGGATGAATGAAAATAACTTGGCTAAGACAAACACTATTCACTGGTGACCAAGATAGGCTTTAAACTCATTGGAGTCAAGCTTTCCTCACTCCAAGAACTCTAAAGAAAAACCTTCTCTAAATTTTTTCTAAAACTTTGTATTTATGTTTAATAATTTAATGTTATTATATTTAATCAGGCCTTCTAGACTATGGAAATCTTTTTGAATCATGAATCTCTCATTCAATATGTTTACTATCCTTGCTAGATTTGTGACATCTTCAATATGACAAGCAGATCTTCTATGCCTTTATCTAAATCAATGCTAAAAATGTTGTCACAGAAAAAATATACACCCATGAAACACTAACTTTCAAATTGTTAATGAACCACAAATAACTAAACCCTTTACCCAGTCTAAATACTTTACCAGTTCAAAAAAATCTAGATCAATTTTTCCAGTCCTAACCTCTCCCCTGAATTATTCTCTCATCTTTAAATGACCCTTGGACATCTCAAAACGGATGTCCCACAAATAACCAGACTATCTGTATATAGATGGTCCCATAAATTCAACAAGTCCAAAAGTAAATCTGTAACACCCACCCCCAAAACCTTCCCTTCTTCTGAATTTCCTTAGTCCTGTTACATCCAGGCTCTTAACCTAAGTTCTATCTTCCATTCTTTACTCTCTCTCACCCCTCATAACTAATCTGATGTCAAGTCCTGTAGATATTACCTTCATAATATTTCTCATCTCTTATTTATTTATTGATTTGTTTATTTACTTGTTTATTTGTTTGTTTTTATTTTTTAGAAAAATTTTCCATGGTTATAGGATTCATGTTCTTACTTTCCCCTTCCCCCACCCCCCATGCCAAATTCTGCCCCCGCCATAGCCAACACGCATTTCCACTGGTTTTAATATGTGTCATCTATCAAGACCTATTTCCATATTATTGATATGGTGTGGTCATTTTGAGTCTACATACCCAATCATGTTCCCATCAACCCATGTGTTCAAGCAGTTGTTTTTCTTCTGTGTTTCCTCTCCTATAGTTCTTCTTCCGAATATCGGTTGTGTTCTTTTCCATAAATCGCTCAGAATTGTCCTGGATCATTGCATTGCTGCTAGTACAGAAGTCTATTACATTCGATTTTACCATAGCGTATCTATCTCTGTGTCCAATGTTCTCCTCGTTCTGCTCCGTTCACTCTGCATCAGTTCCTGGAGGTCTTTCCAGTTCACATGGATTCCTCCAGTTTATTATTCCTTTGATCACAATAGTATTCCATCACCAGCATATACCACAATTTGTTCAGCCATTCCCCTGAAGGGCATACCCTCATTTTTCCAGTTTTTTGCCACTACAAAAAGCGTGGCTATAAATATTTTTGTACAAGTCTGTTTATCTATGATCTCTTTGGGGTACAAACCCAGCAATGGTATGGCTGGATCAAAGGACAGATAGTTTTTTAGAGCTCTTTGGGCATAGTTCCAAATTGCCATCCAGAATGGTATTTCTCATCTCTTCTTGCTTCTCTCCACTGACACAGGTATCACTACCCTAGTGTAGAACTTCATCACTTTAAAAAAAAACCAACAATCCTTACCTTCTGTTCTAGAATCATTACTAAGTGTCACTTCCAAGGCAGGAGAATGATAAGGGCTTGAGTATTTGGGGTTAAGTGACTTGGACAGGGTCACACAGCTAGGAAGTGTCCAAGGTCAAATTTGAACCCAGGACCTCAAGTCTCCAGGCCTGGTTTTCTGTCCGCAGAGCTGCTTAGCTGACCCTGGTCTTTATCACTATCCCAATAACCTGCTGGTTGATTTGCATACCTCATTTCTCCCCACTCTAGTTCATGTTCAAACAGATGTCAAAATGATCTTCCTAAAATTTGGGCTTAATCATGAACCCCCACTATTCAATAATCTCTGATGGCTCCCTAATACCTCAAGGATCAAGCATAAAATCCTCTATTTGGCTTTCAAAACCCATTATAACCTGCCTTCCTCAGTTCCAGTGTTCTTAAACCTTAGGATATCCTCCATATACCCTGTGTTTCAGCTACAGGGATCTCCTTGCTGTTCCTTATCCATAACCCTCCAACTCTCTCCTTTATGCATTTTCAGTGGGTGTTCCCCATGGCTGGAATTGTCTTCTTCCTCATCTTCACAGTCTTGTTACCGTAGCTTTCTTCAATTCTTAAGTTCTTCAAGAAGACTATTCCAATCTTAATATTAAAACCTTGCCTCTGAGACTCTCCTCAGTGGATCCTATATATATCTTGTTGGTACATGGTTGTCTGAATGTTGTCTTCCACACTGAACTTTGAGTTCCTTGAAAACAGAGAATGTTTTTTTTGTTTTGTTTTGCTTTGACTCCCTTGTGCTTAACCTAGTGCCTGGAACATAGCTGGTGCTTAATAAAAGCGTGTAGACTGACCATCTGATTGTACCTATTCCATATCTCTCTCCTTTCCCAGGAATAACATGGGTGTCCAATACTTTTCTAAAATTCCAGGTAAATTATAGCTACAAAATTCTCTTGATCTGGAATAAGATAAATCTGTTTTGACTTATTCTTAATGAAGCCATGTTGACTCTTCTTAACACCATTTCCCTTTTGAGTTCACTGACCATCTTTTAAATTTTACCTTCTAGAATTTTGTTCTGACTTTAAGTCAATCTCCATGCTACTATCAAGCATTGAAAAAAGATTCCAGAGAAAGAAAAGTTTATAGAAAACATGCATCAAAGTTAAATTGTTTAATTTGAAACTTCAAAATGTTTGACAGAAGCTATGAAATGAATAATAAGATAATAAACAGCTTAGCATCTGTGCTGCTAATTAATAAATGAACTGAAGAAAAAATACCACCTCATATACAAAATAGCAAGAACAATGACTCTCTGTTAACTCCTTTGTCCTTTCCTTGCTGCAGTTGTACTGATGACATCTTTTAAATATAGTCTCCTGTCTATTATTCTTTCTGATTTTCTCTGATCCAGTGGGAGCTGCCTTCTTCTTCTTTGACCACTTGAGGAAGACAAGAAATCTTTGCTCCCTTTTGCTCATCTTCTGACAGGATTTTGACAGCAGTGTCATTTATTCCCAGATACACAGGCTTCCCTTCAACCTAATTAAGGTTTCATTAACTTAACCAGGCTAAATATATTTCCTTTCCCTTGGAATCAATCTCCATTTCAGTATTGTTATCCTCTGTCTGACCTTGCTTTGTTTTTCTCCACAACTTTGTGCAGCTGTCCTCTCCCTCAACAGCCCTGGCGAGAATAACCTGTTTCTGATAGCTGATGGAGACGGATTCTAACCCACCATCTTCCCTAAAGGGCTATGCATCTCTTTCTCATTACACATTGAACAGCTGGCACTCTATCACCTATATACAGCAAACATTAATTTAAACATAGTCAATAATAGATTTGCAAAAGAGTGGTTTCTTCAAAGGCATCTTATTCTTCTGTTTCTACTACTTACTGTGTGACATTGGACAGGTTATTTTGAAAAAAAAAACTCCATTTGCCTCAGTTTCCCCATCTGTAAAATGAATAGATCAATTTAGAAGTCCCTTCCAGATCTAAATGTCATGAGTCTATAATCTCTTTCCGTTATACTCCTTGATTTCTTTTCTTTAGAATTGGAAAAGACCTTTTGTGATCACCCAGACACACTCTATCTTTCCACAGACAGGGAAACTAAAGGCTAGCCAAGCAAAATCATACATCTAAAGAGATAAAGAACAAGAATCAGAACTCAGATTAGCCTCTTGACTCACAGTCTAGAGCTCACTTCTTATGCTACGCCACAACTTCTGCATATTGAAAAGACTTCCAAATACCAGATATCATACATTCTCAGTCATCAAAACAAAAATAAGCATTATTAAGGAAAGTCCAATCAGCAAATATCTATGAGGTGTTTACTAGAGTAAATTTAGTAAAATATCAGTAAAGTGTTTTACTTCGTAGAGAGGTAAGATAATACAGTAGAAAGAGTAGTGGAACTGGCATCTGAGTTCAAGTCTCAAGTTGAGTCCTTACTAGCTTTGTGACCATGGGCTTGGCATTTCATTTCTTTTGCCTCCGTGTTCTTTTTACTAAAATGGAAATAATATTGCTTTACGTAAGGGACCTCTTGAGGAAAGTGTCATATAGCCTTAGAGTGCTATAGAAATGAGAATTACTTCATACCAGGAAGCTGTTAAATTTGGAAAAGTAAGCACTGAATATGTATGTACCACTTCTCTTTACCAAATTTCTCCTCCACCAGCTTCTGAACAAAAGGTGGGTTAGGCTAGGAACACACTATGGCTTTGAATGTTCCTCACCCTCAATAATAAAAGACTGAGATGGCGATGGAGATGGGAAGAGAAAGGGCACACCTTAAGACACTCACTTGAAAGGAAAGGCATGTCCTGGGAGGAGAGTGGACAAACTTTGGGGAAGATGAATAAAGAGACAAAATGGTGATCAATGTGGAGTTGACCCATCTCTTATCTTCCTTTTGGCAAAGTAACACACTTTCTGGGTGTGGGCCAGGCCTAGGGAATATAAGAAGAGCCAAACTGTGTGGGATCCATATTTCTGAGAGGTTAAAGTCTTCAGCAAATCTGATCACAGGCTCCCAGTTTAGCCAAATTACCTTCCCTCCTCTTTCCTTAAACTGATTCCTTTCTCCTGTTCCCTGAATTAAATACATTTAGTTTGTGAAAAGATAGAATTTGTGTACAATTAGCTGGAGATTATACTTACTACCTTCCTTTCACCAAGACAAGTATTTCATCTAGCAGGGGCTCTAACTGCCTTTGCCCTAGGGGCCTGTGGTCAGATTTGCTGAAGACTTTAACCTCATACATTTCCATCCTGTGAGAGAGTAATTCAAACAAAGAAAGTTATCATCACAAGGGGTTTAGTTTCTATCCACTTAACATTTTGGCCCAAAAGTTACCAAGCTAGAATATCCTCCATAACCAGACAGTTAACTGATTTCCAACTGCTTACAGGATGGGGGGAGGGAAAGGAGTACTCCACAGGCTCCTGCCCCTCCCATCCAGTCAAGACTGCCTGCTTCTCCAAAGACCAGGGATTGGGGAGAATCCATTGTCATCTGACCCCTAATCTCACAGTTTCCCTAATCCTACAACTGGCATTGACAGTGGCTGTGCTTGGAGTCAGGAAGAGCTGAGTTTAAATTCTGCCTCAGGTTTTTATTATGATCCTGGGCAGGTCACATACCCTCTGTTTGCATCAGTTTCCTCAGTTGTAAAGTAAGGATACCTCAGAAGATTGTTGTGAAGATCATATAAGCTAATATTTAAAGAGTAGTAGCCTATAGAGTGCTGCAGACTATATTCAGCAGGAATGGAAAAGACATTGGAGGTGGGAATAAGGGGAGAGCTGGACAGCTGGGTTTTACAAGCCAAGAACCTGATTGGATCAATCCATATCAGATTCTTAGACTCTGAAAAAGCAATCAATCAATAAGCATTTATAAAGTACCTACTTAGAGTCAGACAGTTGAAAGAATTGAACAACAGCATGTCAGGCACTGTGCTGCCAAAAATCTGGGTCATCAACTATGAGGGTACTGCCAAAGAGATGAGTCACAGCAGCTGCCACAGGGCCTGGGGAAGACCCTAAAAGTTGGGCCTGCTACCCCAGAGCTTGATGTTTCTGTAATGGGTGCTTGTTGGAAAATCTGGACTCTGGTCCTGGTTAGTGAAGGGACTTAGCTTTCATTCACAGTAATTGCCCATCTCCCAGCTAGATAGAGCAGAATTTTGTGTGATTTCCATTCTCCTCTTCTGGTTTTTTCTTCTCTCACTCTCTTTCTTCCCTGCTCTGATTTTTAATTCCCAGCTTCTACTGCTCTGCAGAACTAACTAACCATGCCATTGCTTTTATCCCCTCTTCTTAAGGGAAATGATGCTGTAATGAGAGAAAAAGTCCACACTAATTAACATTCCACAACAAAAGAATTCCATTAGAAATGCAGAAAAGCCAGAAGAAAGGATAAATCTGGCTGAGAGGACTGAATCTAAACTCCCAAGGACAGAGACCAGCACTTCAAAAACACTTCCAATGTACTTAGGTGGCATTAACTAGCAAACCAATGGATCACATGATTGCAGAGTCAGCTTTTAGTTTATATTTAAGTCAACCAAGCAAATTCATATTGCTTTAATACTGAAAAAGATATTTACATGCATTCATTATCTCTCCTCACCCCTACCACTCGACTGAATATTTAAAAAAAAACAAAAACAAAACTCACAATGAAAACAGTCCAGCAAAGCAAATTCCCATGCTAGCTATGTCCAAAAATTCATGTCTCATCCTAGATTTTTAACCTATCATCTCTGGGTAGAAGATGGATAATCTGAGATTTAGTTATTTAGTTATCGCATCAGTCAGAGTTTTAAAGTCTTTCAAACATATTGCTTTAATCCCAATCAAGGTTAAGAGAAAATTGCCCAATTTTCTATATTATAATACTTCCCCAATTTTTCACTCACTGTGATGCCTTGTCCTGGCAAGAAGGTCTTCTTGGATTCTTTTTTTAAAAAATTCTTACCCTCTGTCTTAGAATGGATACTAAAGATCCATTCTAAGGCAAAAGAGCAGTAAGGGCTAGCTAGTGGGGATTAAGTAACTTGCTCAGGGTCCCACAGCTAGGAAGTGTCTGAAGGTGACCCTGGGTCCTTGAAGGTTGTACCAATATGGCACAGTGAGAAAGGTGTGGGCTCTCCAGGAAGAAGATCAACTGGCTCAACTTCTCCTTGTGATACTACCTATGTGACCTTGGGAAAATCATTTAATTACCCCTTGCTTCAGTTTCCTCACCTGTAAAATGAAAGGGTTGGAATAAAGGTTCTTTCTAGGTTCAAGAATAAGGAAGGCCCTCTTGGATTTCAAGGGTATCTATGAATTGGGTTGGGGGGGAAATATATATNAAAGATCCATTCTAAGGCAAAAGAGCAGTAAGGGCTAGCTAGTGGGGATTAAGTAACTTGCTCAGGGTCCCACAGCTAGGAAGTGTCTGAAGGTGACCCTGGGTCCTTGAAGGTTGTACCAATATGGCACAGTGAGAAAGGTGTGGGCTCTCCAGGAAGAAGATCAACTGGCTCAACTTCTCCTTGTGATACTACCTATGTGACCTTGGGAAAATCATTTAATTACCCCTTGCTTCAGTTTCCTCACCTGTAAAATGAAAGGGTTGGAATAAAGGTTCTTTCTAGGTTCAAGAATAAGGAAGGCCCTCTTGGATTTCAAGGGTATCTATGAATTGGGTTGGGGGGGGAAATATATATATATATATATATATATATATATATATATATATATATATATATATATATATACATCATCACCATATTTACTAAACTCTAACTGAAATCTAAGATATACTTTAATTATAAATTGTTCAAAAAAGTATGATTCTGAGGAGTTGATAAATTCTACTAGATTGCCCCCCCCCAAAAGTCCTTGACACAAGAAAGGTCAAGGAGCCCTGATCTTGAGATATGATTCTGTGACCAATGGAGCTCAGGCTCTAGCAGTTGCTACCAAAAATAAAAATTAAAAAATTAAGTTTATAATTCTTAATTGAGGAACGAAACTATAACCAAGTATTGTAGAACTTTGCTCCAGGGGACTAAAACATAGAGAGTCCTGACAGGCCTTACTCCTTTATCAGGTAAAAAGACTGAGCTCAGCAGCTAGTTAATGAGAACAAGTAGTTAAAATAGGCAGCATCCAAATGGCCCGATCTCTCTCTAGAGCAGCAGCACTTAATAAGATCTTCTCCTGCTAGACCCTGCCCTATTCCCTCCCTGAGTAGGGATGGAGGAATAATGGACTTTATCCTCAATCAGGTCATGTCTTCAGAGATACAAGTTCTCTTAACTAACTCCCTACCCACCCCTTCCCTTCACCAATGACTAAATTTGTCCCAATAGCTCAAATTGTAAGAAAGGTTAGTCTGGCTAAATTAAAAGAGTCCTATTACCAAAAACTAACCACTGAATAATAACTATTTTGGGCTCTAACTCTGAAGCCACTCTTCTAAAACATGAAGTTGCCATAATCTACATCAGTAGAGGGATTATTTTTTTTAAGTGCTCAAAGTTCCTCAGACTCATTATAGTTAGCTATGGTTTACCACTATAGTTAGAAAATGAACAAGTTGGTATTTATTTAATATAAATATTGAAATTTTTAGCAGAAATGTATCATCTCTACCCCAATAATCCCCCCAAAAGCATAATAGATTTTTATTTGTAAATTTAAATAAATTTCACACTACAGTGCTTAACAATGTTTTAAAATTTTTGGTTTAAATAGCAGTTTAAGTGCAAATTTAATATGTAGGGAGTGAGTTTATCATAGCTATTAATGTTTGGGACTCAAAGTTAGGAAAAACTGAATTTGAATCTGGCCTCAGACATTTACTAACTATATGACCCTGGACAAGTCACTTAACTTGCCTCAGTCTCAGTTTCTTCATCTGTAAAGAGGAGATAATAACATCTAACTCATAGGGTTGTTATGAAGATCAAATGAGATAATAGAATATACTTTACAAAACTTAAAACTCTAAGAGAAGAGTTTTATATTGCACCTACTATGTGCCAGGCACTATGCTAAACATTTTACAAATACTTTCTCATTTGATCCTCACAATGATATGTGGCAAGTATTTTTATTATCTTAATTTTACACTTGAGGAAATTTAGGGCTTGACTTGGGTCACACAACTAGTAAGAATCTGAGACTGGATTTGAACTTAAGTCTCCATGACTCTGGGCTTAGCCTATCCATTGAGTTACTTAGCTAATCTGGCAAAATGTTAACTCAACATGCAGGGCAATTAAAAAAATCAACCAAGAAGATTTATTAATTGACTGCTATGCGCCAGATACTATCCTAGCTGTTGGGGATATAAATACAAAAATGATATGGTCTTTGCCCCTAGGAGTTTACATTCTACCAGGGGAATACAATTTGTTCACAGAAAAGTCGTTATTCAGTTGTTTCAGTTGGACCCAACTCATTGTCATCCCATTTGGGGTTTTCTGAGCAAAACTGGCAGGATTTGCCATTTCCTTCTCCAGGTCATATTACAGATGAGGAAATGAGGGCAAAAAGGGGTAAGTAATTTGCCCAGGGTCACACAGCTATTAAATGTTTGAGGTAAGATTTGAACTCAGGAAGATGAGTTTTCCTGGCACTAAGCCACCTTGCTGCCACTCACAGGAAAATATAAGATATATTATATACAAAAGAAGTAGAAGCTAATTTGAGGGGCTGGGACTCTAAGGACCGAGAGAGAATTAGGGAAGGCCTCTTAAAGGAGTTGGCATTTGGGCTAAGACTTGAAGGGAGCTGGGTACTTCAAAGGCAGAGGTGAGATGTGAGAGTAGTCTAAAGAGGCTGGGCAAAAGCATAGAGTGAGGAGACAAGTAGAGAACAGCCAACAGAGTTTAGCTAAAGTCCATGATGGGGAATAATATACAGTAAGGTCAGAAAGGTAGGTTGGTGCTAGATTGTGGAAGGTTGTTAAAATAGAATGGAAAAGACTGTAAAGAGATTTAAATTCCAGAAAAATTTGTATTTTATCTGTCAGTCAGTAAGCATTTAGTAAGCCCCTTCTGTATGCTAAGCATTGTATTAAACACTGGGGTTACAAAGAAAGCCAAAAGACAGTCTCTGCTCTCAAGGAGCAAGTCTAAAGCGGAAAAAGCTGTAGGGAGCCACTAAAACTTCTTGAAAAATACATAGAATGGCATGATCAGAATTGTTTCTAAGAGCAGACTACACGTGGGGCAGCCAGATTATTTTTTAACTGGTTGTATTGAATGTTCCTTGAAATGTATCATTTGCTGAGATTTGAGATTATTGTTGCAATTCATCTTTTTCCCCCTAAGAGAATAAAAAAGGGAAGGATACAGATATCATTTTAATGCAACTTGACCAGCTATGTTTCTTAATAAAAGTATTTTAGATACTCTCCTTTAATGGATGGAAAGCTTCGGACCCTTAGGTCAAATAATGCCCAATATATAGTGCCAGAAGGTGATTTGAAGCCCAGGATTTTGATAATGTAAATATAGCTTGTGAATGTAGCTGCATTTATATGCATAAATATAGCTTGAAAAGATTTTAGTTGCAGTCATCTAAAAATCTCCCAAATGGTGAACCTGTTCCATGGACTTAGGTCCTTTTTCTTAGCAAAACAAAGCATAGAACTTTCCACCAAGTGGTTTTTCTCTTTTGAAAATGACAAAAGCAGAAATCCTGGAACTCTTGTGCTTCAAACTTTATATTGTGAAAGTTTTTTAACAAATTCTGGCAATATTGACCCTTCTTATAAAAGCTAAAGTTTTTCCCACCACTATCGTCACCCCCCACCTCCCAAAGAGAGGGCGGTATTAAAGTACTTTGCCCTTTAGGATTTGGGTTCATGTTAAGGTGGCATCTCTACTTTTTCTCTTCTTCTTTCTTCCCTTGCCTATCTGTCTCTCTTACCTCAGTCTCCCTCCAAACTGATTATGACATAAAAGTGAAATGTAGTTTTTATTAGTCATATTTATTGAATAAGTGTGATGTACTCTGTTCTTAATTTTAAGAACATCTCCGAACATCTTGTACTTCTCTTATAGAAAAAAATAGCTAAATATATTATTCTTGATGACTTTGGTCTGTGAATCCTCAGTGACCTTTGAAGGGGAAAATAAAAGTTCACCCTGCCTTAATTTCTGAAACAATGTGATTAATTATTAAATAAATCTGATCCTGATCTACATTCTGTTTTGTGTGTTTAAATACAGAAAGAAACTGGTCATTCAATGTTCACTAGAATTGCAAATAACTTGAAGAATGTTGTACATGAGGTCAGAAGCTTCCCAGATGGATTAAGTAATTGTTAAACTTGGTACATTGCAGCTTTGCATCTTAACCTCATTTTCTAAATCTCTTTTCCCAGGAATTAAAGCATGAATAATATTTGTTTGATAAAATGTAAATGGCTTAATGCTTTTAAAACCTACAGTGAAATTCACTTTCAGAGTTCCCAGCTGGTGATTAAGCTTCATTAATAGGGAGTTGTGAGGACAAGCAAGTGCCTTGAACATGCTATGCACCCAATAATTACCTGTTGTGGATGAACTATTGGAATTTCCTTTACTTAATTCTGGGAGTGACTTTAAATAGCCTCAAAAGTGTGACATAATTGCTGAGGAAATAAAATGTGGCTGATAAGCATCTCAGTTCCTTCTAGATGGTAGGAACTTCACTAGATTATTTAGAAAAGCAAAATGGAAACTATCCAAGTCTAAAAGGAAAATTTTGCTGCTGGAAAAGGCATCAGGACCCAGACTGATGATGACAGAATTATTCATGACAATGAAACTGGAAGACTAATGAACTTTATTCTCTCCACTGAAGGCAGAATGATGACAACTAAGAACCACTGGAAACAAAAGACTCAGGATTTTGTGAACTATTCCCTAGTCTCCATTCTCCTAGTTCTTCCACTCTGGAATTCCCCTCTCTATTCAGAGTGAGGCCTAGAATTTTCAGGAGCTGAGGTTTTCTGAATCCCTGTGTTACCAAATTTTGTATTATAAGAATTTTCAATGACAAATCTTTTCCATTTTGACCATTTTGAAAATGCTAAAGGATTTTCTGTCACTGAGGCTTCTATTGAGACAGAAGAGATAAGCTCTTCTCAGTCAAATCTTCTTTTATCCTCATATGGTGAACTATGTGTTCACTAGCATGTGTTGCTGGTTGGTGACAAAGTTACATCCAGGATCCATGTTTCTCCAGTCTATCTCCAGTGCTGAAGCTGTCCTCCTACTCCAAGTAGCTTGCATTAATGCATTTTGAGGTTCCTCAAATCATACCTTCTCTTACCACTAAATATTTTGAGCAAGTACAGAGAAAAGAAACACAAAACACATGAATGGAGTGGAGCACCAGATGGCACCCTCCTGGGGCTTATGGTTACATACTAAGCCAGTTTTTGGACATACATACTAGACCTGTGATTTCAATTTCAGAGGGAAATCTCAGTCAGAACCTTTTTTTGTAACTAAGAGTCTTAGAGAGTTGCCTCCAAACACTAAGAGGTTAGATCAGTGGTTCCCAAACTTTTTTGGCCTATCACCCCCTTTCCAGAAAAAATATTACTTAGCCCCCTGGAAATTAATTTTTTTAATTTTAATAGCAATTAATAGGGAAGATAAATGTGCCTGTGACCATCACCACCCTCCCTGGATCACTGCAGCACCCACCAGGGGGTGGTAGCACCTACTTTGGGAATCACTGGGTTAGATGATTGACTCAGGGTTCCACCTTTTGTAGTTATCAACCAGCTTTCTGTCTTTCTCCCCTACTCTGTGATGCTTCCAAAGTGCTGGTGATACAAAGACAAAAGAGAGATATTCTTGGCCTCAAGGAGTACCTTGAGTGACAACACTGGCTAGTGGTTTTACTGGTTCCTGATTCAGGGTCCTTGCCCGCAGAACCAGTGTGCCTAAGAGTCGAACATATTGTTTACATAAACTCGATTCTCAGTCATTGTTTCATGTCTATCTGCAATTCTAGCTCTTCCCTTTGTAGGACCAGCATCCTTTCGAAGTCCATCTTGCTATGTTTCATTCTGTCACTATTCTACAACCTAGATGTTGAGCAGAATTACTCACCAACTATATTTCCTTTTGTCATCTTGTACTTATGAAGCTGGTTTTTAAAAATAAAAATATGAGACTTGACATTTATTTCCATTCAATTTCTATTTAATCTAGTCTATTGTTTTTGACTGCTGAGATCTTTGGATCCAGATTCTGTACTCCAGTACATTAGCCATCTCTCTAAGCTTTGTTGTCTTCACAGTTGACAAACATTCCATCTATATAGTCATGAAGGTTCCCAGCTTTGTGGTCAACCTTGATTCTCTACTTTGCTTTACCTTCTCCCATTCCACCTATTGTAAAGTCTTATTGATTCTAACTCCAAAACATCTCTCAACTTTGTTCCCTTTTCTCTATTTATACAGCCACCACCCTACTTCATTCTCTCATCACCTTTTGTCTGGACTGTTGCAATAGACTTTTAATTAATCTCCATGTCTCAAGTCTTCCCCCTCTTCAGGTCATCCTCCACCCAGCTATTAAATTGTTATTCCTAAAGTACTGATTTGACTTTGTCAAGACCCTGCTGAAAAAGATTCCCCGGTTCCCTTTCATCTCTAGGATAAAATATGAATAACTCTGCTTGGCATTAAAGTCCATATGGCTTCAACTTATCTTCCTAATCAGATTTTGTATTGTTTTCATTACTCTCCAACATGAACTTTATGTTCCCAATCAATTTGCCCTATTTGCTATCTTCCCAATGCCTGACATTTGATCTCTATCTTCCTTACCACTGTTTCTTTTTTCTGGAATGCTCTCTTTCTTTTTGTGCATTTCTCAGAAACCCAGCTCCCTTCAGAGATCATATAACTCTTGTTACACAAGGCCTTTCCAATCCTGCAAGTTATAAGTGCCCTACCAATCAATCATTAGAAGATAAAAAATGTGTATTTACTCATTTGTACTCACTTATCTATCTACGTGTTGCTTTTGCAAAGTGAATGTAAAGTCCTTGAAAACAAAATTTATTTTAATTTTATCTTTGTATGCCCAGATTCTTGCATAGTGCCTGATACATAGTTTTTAACAAATGTGTGCTTAATTAAATTGAGTTAAATTTTATTCTAAAAGCAATGGAGAAGTATTCAAAATGGTTGAAAAGGAAATGACAGAATGAAAGAAGAAATTTTAGAAAGCTTGATATACAGAAAGATGTTTAGAGGCAAGAGGCAAGTGGGAGCTCCACATCCCAGGGACTCTATGGAAGTTGAACCATGTGCTTTCAGTCAAACCATCATCCCTAGAAATTATTCAAGTACTCAACATCAGAAGATGCTTTTGGTATAATCCCCAAACTCTCCTGAACTCTCAGAGAACAGTCTACTTCTTTCTCCTTAGCTCTGCCTCTTTAGGGGTGTGGTGTGTGTTTTTATTTAATCAGATTCTTGGTTTATGATGGCCCAACATATGTGAGAAAACAGTACTCCCTCACCCTGTCCAAGTAGCATTTGAAATTGAAATAATTTACAGATTTATAATTGCATATTCCTCCTAAGTCTTAGAAGCAGAACTAAAAAAGAATAAATACACCACTGCATCTAGTAGGAGCATCTTCTCTCAGATGAGATTTCCACAGATCAAGTCCTACTCTTTTTTTCTTTTTTTTTTATAAGATAGTCAGAAAGGAGTTCAAAAGATATAGTGCGTGTATTCATATACCCAAACCTCCCTACCCTACTGCCTCCTCCCCCAGTCTCTCTGTTCTTATGATTACTCATCAGACACTGTCACTTTATAAAGCATCTTCTGCATGGCCACAGATACTTATGTAGTAACATTGATCCTAAATCAGAAAGGGAAAGAAGAGTGTGGAAAGTCAAGGAGGAGTTCAGGGAAGAGATGAAATGACTAAGATAATAAGACAAAAGACATCAATAAAGTATGTTGTGTTGTTGTTGTCTAAGTTGTTTAAGAAAATAATGATTAGACATCTCTCTGGAGGTAATAAAGTCAACATTTGGCCCTAACCTAAAGGCTCCTCTTTTATACCTAAGTTTTGGATTTGAACTCCTTGAAGGCAGGGAATATTTCATTTTTATCTTTGTATCTATAGTACCTAGCAGAGTACATGGCACATGACTGGCATTCAAATCCTTGTTGAATTGTATTGAATCTCTTAGTTGGTAAAGAATCACATGAAAATTCATAGTTAGATAAACCCTTAATCTCTCTATACTTTTGCCCTTAGTAATGGCAGACATACGCTTGTATAGAATTTTATATAGAATATTTGGCTAAAGTCTTGTATGGTCTTGTATAGAATATCTGGCTAAAAGGCAAAGGAAACTGTTTAGACTAATCATAGCTATATTACTCAATATAATAGCTACTACTTCTTTCTTCATACCATTAGTCAGTCAATCTGATCTCATAGGAGAAAGGAACACTCAGGAAAGCTGTAGTTATTGACCAAATGTGGACTATTTCTACTTATAATGAACTCTTTCAGAAAAGTGAAACATGGCTTTTTGCTTTCTCTTTTGTATAAGAAATATACAAAGTTGGAGAAGTATGTATGTCATATGTTGGCACCATCAGTATTTCGATAAGTGATAACCTATGAGGATAGTTTTATTCTATTTACTCGACTCACAAAATGCTATTTGCCAACCTGAGTATGTTTCCTGACAGTCAAACTTGGGCATTTCTGCCATTTGTCCTAATGATTGGTTTTGTTTTTAATAACTCTAGTTTAGCAAAGCCCTGGTCTTGAAAGTTGTCCAAAGCCTATTTGCATATAATCAGAGATATAGTCCAGCTATTAAAAGTGTGGGAGTTCTTGGTATAGGTGTTATTTGGCATACTCTTACATAAATCTGCATTGAGTTTACAAGTCTCAGTTTCTACTAAGCCTCTTCCAACAATTGCTCTCCAATCCAATGTAGGCTATTTGACATACTGAGAACAGAGAACAGAGAACAGATTTTGGTTAATCAACAATTTAGGATTTTTTTCTTAGCCACAAATGAGATCATCCTCATTATATCTAGGTTTATTTTTTTTTCTCTGCAGAAGATGACTTTTAGGATACTTTTGAAAATTGAAATATAGTGTCACTGCTAAAATGATTATTTCATCAATTGATGTTGCATCTGATGCTTATTCCACTAATCCCAGTCAAAGAGATAGCTGGGCAGGAAGCTCATTACTATAATGAGCTCCACAAGGCATTGCAAAGTTCCTTGCAATTATTTGGCACTCCAGGAGGGGATCATTTTACACTAAAGTATTTCACAACACAGATCATGCTTGTTGTGTCTTGTCTCCTCACTAAATGTGGCAGCATTCCACCCCCTTTCCCTCTCAATTTCCCCTTTAATAGTAAAACAATAATAATGAAGGCTGGTATCAGCCTAGAAATTTGAGGTGTAAAAAGCACATACATTATCTAATTTGATCTGGAAGGCAACCCTATTGGAAGCATTTATACCCATTCTCCACATGGGGACACTGAGACTCAATGAATTAAAGTGATTTGTCAAGGATCACATACCTAACAGAGTTAAAAGAAGGATTCAATCTAAGGTCTTTCAAATCTAAGTCCAGGTTCTCTGTCATGAAGATATTAATTATAATTTCATTCAGATCTGTTGTTTTATTGATATAGGAAACTCCTAGTTTGGAAATTCATTCCACCAATGTATATCAGCCACTGTTTTGGAGTATTTGGGATCCTGAGAGGCTATTACTTTTAAAATTTTTTAAATTTAAAATTTAACTTTTTCTGGATTGTACATATATTATACATATTTCCATAGAATTCATTTTTGAAAGTGAATAATCTTATAAAACTGTAATAGGTAACTTCTGGAAAAGATGAAGACCAGCTTGAGTGACAGATCATTGGTAGGGTATGCCCTTCAATTGGGGAATGGCTGAACAAATTGTGGTATATGTTGGTGATGGAATACTATTGTGCTCAAAGGAATAATAAACTGGAGGAATTCCAGGTGAACTGGAAAGACCTCTAGGAATTGATGCAGAGTGAAAGGAGCAGAGCCAGAAGAACATTGTACACAGAGACTGATATACTGTGGTAAAATCGAATGTAATGGACTTCTGTACTAGCAGCAATGCAATGACACAGGACAGTTCTGAGGGATTTATGGAAAGGAACACTACCCACATTCAGAGGAAGAACTACAGGAGTAGAAACACAGAAGAAAAACAAATGCTTGAACACTTGGGTTGATGAGAACATGATTGGGGATGTAGACCTGAAAAGACCACACCCATGTAACTATCAATAATGTGTAAATAAGTCTTGACTGACCACACATAATAAAACCAGTGGAAATGCTAATTGGCTACAGCGGAGGGGGGCAGGGGATGAAGGGGGTGAAGGGGAAAGTAAAAACATGACTTATTTGTAACCACGGAAAATTTTTCTAAAAATAAAAAATTATTATTAAAATTTTATTAAAAATTTTAAAAAATCTATCCTATTACTAGATAAGGCTGAGAGATAAACACCAACATCTGCCATCAAGAAGAAACACCACAATCCCATCCTTTCCTTTGGTCTAGACCAGGACAGGGTCTGAATAAGGTCTGTGAGGGAGAAAAGCATCTCCAGCCAGCTGACAACCTGTTGTTTATTGATTAGCCCATTCTAACTCCCATAGACTTAGCATAGTCATTCTCAACACCACTTTCCTTATCCTGAGCCCTACCCCTTTGAGTTTATAACATTAAACCCTTTTGAAACATAACCCAAGTGAAGATTGATATCTTTCTAAGAGCTAGAGAATAACTACAGGCAAAGGGGAAAGGGATTTACCCAGATCACAGTCAGTTAAAGTTATCTGAGCCAATACCAATAACCATTTTACTACAAACATTTATCCTTTACTTAACCCCAAGCCAAGAAACTAGGGGACCTGTGTGGAACAATACACAGCTTCCCACTTGATAAGTTTGGCTTGGGCACTGTTCACAGGGGCGAGTGCTTGGCTGAGCTGAACATTCATAAACCCTGGTGGGTACCAGCACACCTTGGTGGCCACCTAGGCATCCTAACCTCACTTAGCCTAGATCCATTTACCACCTGAGGATCATGGGGAAGCTTGTCAGGCCCAGCTTATAGAAGCACCTTCCATCATCACCCCACTGTGTGTATAACAAAACCCAAAACCCAAAACATATATCCAAATAAGTGATAAATTATGTTTTCATCTGCATTTCTACTTCAACAGTTCTTTCTCTGGAGGTGGATAGCATACTTTTTCATAAGTCTTTCGGAATTGTCCTGGATTTTTGTATTGTTATTAGTAGCAAAGTCTATCACATTTGATGGTATCACGTTCTCCTGGTTCTGCTTATTTCACTCTGCATCAGTTCACATGGGTCTTTCCAGTTCTCTCTGAAATCATCCTGTTCCTCATTCTATATAGCACAATAATATTCCATTATCATCATATACCACAATTTTTTCAGCTGTTCCCCTCTTGTGGACATCCCTTTAGTTTCCATTTCTTTGTCACCATAAAAAGTGCAGCTATAAATATTTTCATACAAGTGTACTTTCACACTTTTAAAAATCTCTTTGGGATTATAACAATATAACAACAACCACTAGTAGTGGTGTTACTGGCTCAAAAGGTATGCATTCTTTTATAGCCCTTTGGGCATAACCAAGTGACTTCATAGATAATATATATATATCCATGTTTTCCTGACTCTGCCTGACTTTCTTTCCACTATACTTCTATTCCATGTTTCTTATATGATAGCATTAATACTATAAAATTAATAATTTTAAAAATTATTCATGAAACACAAATATAGTGTAATTAATCATTAAGAATCATTAAGAATGTTAATAATTATAATTCAACATATAAAATACAAAAGTACAAACCAGACTCCTGCCCTGTATAGAAGACCTTGCCATTGTACAATAAATTATAGTGTTACAAAGTATTTTTGCATACATTATTTCATTTAATCTTCACAATATTTTGAGGTAAAGTAGAGCAAGTGTCATATTGATGGGGAAACTGATGTTGAGAGGAATTCAGTGAGCTACCCATCACCACACAACTATTATTACAACTTCTACTACTACCATTACTATTACAATAATAACTACTACTATACTATAACAACAACCACTACTACTGCTACTACTAGGCTGCCTGCTATTATTATTTCCAGTTGAAGTTGAAGCCTAGCAAAGTGAAACAACTTGCTAAAGTTACATAGCTAGTTAGTGGCAGAATCAGAATTACAACCCATATTGTCTGATCCCAGAGCATTGAGTTTTTAAATAGATTTTCAGGCCATAGAGTGGTTTCTAACAGAGCCACAGATTTTTTTTAAGTTCAAATGGAGAAGTTCCATTGCTCTAGCCAGTTTTCCACATTCAGATAGGAAAGCTTATGCTCACAAGTCTACATTACACTGGGAGTAGTGACAAAGTTGTGATCAAATGACCAGCTTTGTCAATGTTGTCCTTCCAAGAGGTAGATCCTTGATCTTCTGTTATTATAGTTGTCCACACCCTTCCAAAGTCTTTATCCAACCTCAGATACTTTTTCTCCAATGAGCTTGCATTTTATTTAAAACTTCTTTCCATTCAATGGCATTTGTATCCCAGCTGGGAAAGAAAAAGCAATCTGTCCTGGGGAAGTTAAAGTATGAGTCATGTGAAGATCAGGAGGTGGTGAGAAGGGAATAGTTGGTGGAACTCATTATGGAAATGTCAAACCAAATATCATATGTCCATTTGACTCTGGTCTCTAAAGCTCATGACATTTATTCCAACCCGGGATAGGATCAATTTAAATAAGGAAAAAGCTTCTCTACTTACCAAAAATGACAAAAAGGAAAGAAAGATAGATAGCACCAAGGAATTAATTTGAAAATGTTTGTGCATGTATTTTCTTTATTTTTAAAAATGGCTGCCAAATTTAATTTATCCTATGTTTACTTATTCCATAAAGGTTGTTCTTATTGTAAGGAATATTGATTCAAATTAGTATACTTATAAAATTCAATGGACTTATAAACTAAAATATTTTTTTGTTTATTTTTTACTTTCATGTCACCTTTTTCATATCACCATGAATTCCCAGTACTCTGCAAAATTAAAAAGTTTCTTGTAATAAAGAAAAAAATTAAATTCAATAAGCACATTGATTGTGTCCAGTAATGGATGCTACTTTTCACATCTGTAATGGTCTACATTTCTAATGAAAAAAAGGAAAATGTACCTCATTGTCATATCTCCAGGACCAAAACTGCAATAAAATAAAGCATAATTTAACTGATTTTAGTAATGATTATATTTATGTTATTACTCTCCTTATATATTATGTTCTTTTGGTTCCACATGTCTGTTAATTCATACAGATCTTCCCATATTTCTCTGAACTCCTCATATTCAGTGTTTCTTAATCCATAGTATTATTCCATTATATTCATGCATAGGGGGATTTAGGAGGCTCTAACTGTAAATATGGATTAGGAGTAAGGAGACCTGAAAGTGGCTTTCTTTTTCATTTGTTTTGTGGCAGCAGTTCTTTCCATTTGTGTTGTTATAGTCATGTAATATATGTGTTTTCTTATTTTATACTGGTGCTTTCTTGTCTTTGCTTGTCTCTGCATCAGTTCTTTAAAGCTTTTCCCTGCTTCTCTGAACATCATATTAATTTTATATTCCAGTAATATTCCATGACATTCATGTACCAAAATTTGCTAAATGATCCTTAACAAACTTTCCAGTTTTGAAACTTTATGATTTATATGAGATCCATTAGAACAAATGAATTCCCTAAGTGCACCCAGGGAGTTTTATCTCAGCAGTTTTAAAATCCTAGATTTTTCAACCCATATAAAAACTTTCTGGGGCAAGAGACTGGGAACAAGAAATGAGGGAAATGAAAATAGGCAGAGCTTTTGCTTTATCACCTGGATTAAATGTAGGTACCCAGGAGAAGTCAGCTTAAAGTTAGTAATTATTTTTATAATCGTCCTCACCTCCCTTTCTTTCCCACTTCTTTGTATATTCCTGATCACTTTCACATACCTTATCTTTCTCTTTCTTTAGGCTCTGAGAAGAAAAATTCCATCTCACCACTGGCATTAGGTAAGCCTAAACAACATGAAGAAGCTAGAATAAAATTAATAAAGCAGTTCTTTGATATTAATGAAACTAATAAAATAGCAAAGGAATTTGGTCCCACAATTTGGAGTCATCATATTGATGCTGACCATCAAATCAGAGCCTCTATTTTTTCCACTTCTAAAATGTTTTTAACTTCTCTGTAGAGTGCCTGATATTTTCTATGGCCTTCTTAAGCCAAAACTCTGCCCAGACAAAACCAGCTTGCAATCAAAGTGGCACTGTTCAAATTTGTATGTGCTATTTTGTTGTCAATATTAATAGGTATAACCAGCATTTATGTAGCACTTATTATGTGCCAGAGATTGTGCTAAATGCTTTACAATGATCTCATTTGAACCTCACAACAATCCTAGGAGGTAAATGCCATTATTATTCCCATTTTACAGATAAGAAAATGAGGACCAAAAGGGCTATTAGGTACCTGTCCAGTCACATAGATTCTAAGTGTCTAATACTGAATTTGAAATCAAGTCTTCCTGTCTCCTGGCCTGGAGTTCCCTACCTATTGTGCTACCTAGCTAGAATCTCAACACCCTATAGACAAAACGTAAAATTACTTTGACCCCTTCATGATTTATCATAAGTGAGATTTATAATGGAAGTAGGCTCATAAGCTTATACTAGCTATTGTACAAATTACTCTTATTGGAAGGAAGCCATTCATTCCTTCAATAGGTGTTTGAAAGGATCTACTATTTTTCACACTAGCTGTATGAAGGTAAAAATAAAATAGTTCTTGCCTTCAAAAAACTTACATTCTACTGGGAGGAAGGAAGAGTGGTTGGAATCCACACCTGAAAGGCAGTTCAATGGTTAAATTATTTTTTATTCTACAATGGGAAATTCCATTAAGTTAATTTTTATGAAGATTTAGAGGAGTAAAAAATAAAGCTTCGAAAATCAATATAAGCTCCCCTTCAGCATTTGGGTGTCCTTGAAACAGTGCCTGTCTCTGCAAGACCAGCTTTGGCAAGAAACAGAATGCTGAGCTAGGTGACATCATTGCTGGAGCTTCAGAAGTTTAATTTCTCAAAAACAAAACACGTATGAACTTGACTCATCTGCATAGAAAATTCTAGGGTTTTTGTTTATTTTATTTCTTGGATTATGTACTACTTTCATTTTTATTTATATAGTAACTCACTGAGTATTTCTTTTTTCTTTCTTATTCTTTCTTTTACTATGATGCTATAATCAAGGCAAACCTGGCCAGAAACTCATTTATTTCCATTGTTTAGCTTAAAATATTCAAGAACCTTGGAAAAGCATAATGTTTAGTGGCTGTAGGAACTGAAACAACTAGAACTGTTATTTTCTCCCTTTTTGGGAGCATAGTTTCTCTGCACACAGTAGAAGCTCAATAAAAGTTATTGCATTGACTTGAGGTTGAATGAAGAGAGGTTTTATGAGAGAAGGCTGCCTGGAGGAAGGCTAGAGGCTATTGGGTAGAATCAGGAGGACCATTGTTAGGGAAGCTACAAAAAAAGTGAAGGGTCACTTTTACAAGGTCAGTGATAGAGAAGAGACAGAAGTAAGAAATGTGGGTGGAAGATAAGGAACCTTTTTTTTCTGTCTTTGATCTCTTTGAGGCATAAATTCCCAATTATGGATCTGATAAGCTGGGTCAAAGGGAATGAATAACTTAGCCTCTTTCCTTTTGGATAATGCCATTTTGTTTTTTAAAATAGTGCCATAAATGTTATTGACAAAGTTCTCAAAGAGCTGCCAAGAGCCTCATAGAGGACATGGCATTGGCAACTTGGTGGAAAGGGGTCTTTGATTGGAATCTATGACTTTACCTCCCTCCCCTCCCCTATGTTCTTCCTAGTAATCCTAGATCCTGTACCCTTACATCTAAGGTTTGTCCCCTTGGTCTCCTTTGTAAAGGAAATATACTTTGCAAACTTGACTCAGCAAAACTATTCGTTTTTATGTCTTTTTGGTTCTTTCCTAAAGTTGAGAGAAGTGTTAAGATTCTACCATTGATTATGCAATACAGATTTATGAATAGATAGGACACTGCAAAGAGGCATAGTCATAGGCTAGAATATACTTAAAATTATGAGGTGAAAAATAAGATTTGGTGTAGATGAACTGGAAATCACAAAACCTGGTTTCCATTCCTGGTTCTTCCTCTAACTAGCCATTGACCATTGGTAAAATGGAAGGGACAGAAAGTCACTTTTTCTTTGTGATTTGTGAAGAGTTAGGGCAGTTATAAGAAATAAAATTAATATAAGAGGATAGGTTTAGAAGTATTAGAGTTTTAAAGGGCTTATTGATAGCCATTTAGGAAAATGAAGTCATGTGCCTGTTTAAAGGGACCCACCATTTACTTGCTCTTCCTATCCTGGCTCCTGATCCACAATCAGAAAAGAGGAAGTACCAACCCAGGCACTCACTATTTAACCTTCTGTTTACGTTATTAGGTAATTATCTATATCATTTATGTAATCCAGGAATCATGGGAAATGTAGTTTTAAAGAGCCCTAAATGTCCACAGGAAATTTAGGTCAGGGACCTCAAAATTAGTTCAAGGACCCTCAAATTTCCAATATCACACAGTGCATGGCACATTTTTGTTGTTCAGTTATTTTAGTCATATTGGACTCTTCATGACCCCATTTGGGGTTTTCTTGATATTGAAGTAGTTTGCCATTTTCTTCTCTAGTTCATTTTACAAATGGGAAACTGAGGCAAACAGGGTTAAGTGATTTTTCTAGAATCACAACTAGTGTTTGAGACCATATTTGAACTCAGGATGATGAGTCTGACATATAATAGGTAGTCAATAAACATTTGTCTTCTTTCCTTCCTCCTAACAGGGGGTCAGACTCAATGGCCTCTCCATTCCTTTCAAAAGGGAAAATATACTACTATTCATATAATACTTTGATTAAACTAGGCAAAGACTATTGTCTCATTACCTGAGCTTTGAGCTTTATAAAACAGCAAGCCTTAATATATACCCAAAATTGGGCTACCTCAGTAGAAAAAAAGTAGAAGGAAGCAAATAAGTATTTATGAAGTGCTTATTATGTTCTAGGTATTGACTAAAATACTTTAAAATACTATCTTATTTTGGGCATTTACATGATTCAGTGGATAGAGTGTTAGGCCTAGAACTGGGAGGAACTGGGTTCATATCTGACCTCAGAGACTTCCAAGCTGTGTAACTATGGGCAAATCACTTAACCCCAATTACCTAGCTCTTACTGCTCTTCTGTCTTGGAACCAATACTTATACTAATTCTAAGAAAGAAATTAAGGGTTAAAACATATAAATCTCATTTGACCCATACAACAAACCTTAAAGATAGATGTTATTATTACTCACATTTTACACTTGAGGAAAATGAGGCAAACAGGAATTATGTGACTTGTCCAAGGTCATATGGTTGGTTAAGTAACCCAAGTCACATTGCAACTTGTCTTTTTCATCTCCAGGCCCACCAAGTTATAATAATAAAAAATGTGGAAAAAATATACAATATAAGTTCTACCTTATTTTATTCATTGATAGGAGATATTTGAATATCAACATTTCCTTAATGATGGGTCTCAGATTTTGAAATATACCATCAAGGACAGAAAATTAGAAAAACGGCTCTTTAGATCTACCAAAAATAGTTTTCTCGATGACCTTTAATGTAATTTATTCTATTTTTTAAATCTATTTTTCATTTTATTATTTCAAAACTGTCCACTACTATACATCTGAGTACCCATATGATGATGTATCATCTCTTGGTTATTGATCAGTAGGGTAAAAGAAAACATGTATAGTAAGTCATTTTGACATTTAGTAAATTGTAAATATCTACTGTAAGCTTATGGTCTTACTATCACCTATAAACTTATTATAGCCAATAAAAATCACTCATTTTATTCATGAATAAATGTTTATCTATTAATGCAATATTTATAAATAAATAATGAATGGCTCCCTTCCAACAAGGGTCATTTGAATAATATCCAATGATAAATCATAATGGGGTCAAAATAGTCTAAGACTGTCTATCGGATACAAAGTTTGTTAATTTTGTTGTTGTTGTTTTTTCTAATGGACAACAGAATACTTTAGTAGTATAACTGGTTTTCTCCAGGTGACTCCCAAAGTGGCAAACACGTGAAAGAAGAAATCTAGCCAGATTAATCACCTCTACATAAACCAGAGCTGATATTCTGAAGGAATCTGAGATATAAAGAAGTAGGTCCTCATGACCTCAGAGACAAAGATCTTGGTGCTTCTCCAAAGATGATGGACTTCTCTGTCTTTCCTCAGTGAGAAGAAACAATGTACTGACTTCCTCCCTTTCACCACCATTTCAGCCCATCTAGCACATGACTTCCTGTTGAATATTTATATTTAGCATAAAGTATGTGCTTATTTTTCTTTGGGTTCTTTTAAGTGCCCCGTTTCTCAGTTACATAATTTCCATGCATTTTTAAAAAATAATAAGCTATAGGTTATGATTTTTAAAAGCATAAGGCAGCATGCTATAATGGATAAAGGACCTGGCTTGGAGTCACAGACACTTGGGTTCAATCCTTACCTTTAAGATAAATTAGCAATTTGACTATAAGCCAGTCATTCAATTTCTCAAAGCCCCCAAGAAAACTCTTTATAATTATAAGTTACAGTGGAATTACTGGTTTGCATTATTGAGGGAAAATTCCTTACATCAATGAAATCACATCTGTTCATTGTTGTTCAGTTGTTTTTCAGTCATTAACTCTTTATGAGCCCTCGTGGGGTTTTCTTGGCAAAAGATCCTAGAGTAGTTTGTCATTTCCTTCTCTAGCTCATTTTACAGATGACAAACGGAGGCAAAGAGGGGTAAGTGACTTGCCCAGGGCCACAAAGCTAGCAAGTTTCTGAGGCCAGATTTGAACTTATGAAAATGAGTCTTCCTGATTCTAAGCCCAGTGCTCTATCCATTGCACCACCTAGCTGCCCCTAAAAAGGGGCCAGAGGTCATATGTGATTGTCTTACTTTGTATAATATCTAACACTTTGCCATGTACAACTAAGATCTTTAAATGTTTTCATTGACATCTTGCTTTTATATCACCTTCATTTCTAAATATATCCTTTCTCTCAAACTTACTTATCCATCAAGTAATCCACTTGTAATAGGGGTGGGAAATCAGTCCAGTAAAACTAATCAGCACATAAAATGTGCAATATTTTAGACCCATAATCCCCCACTTCTGCAAAGAAGGGTGGCATGATCTTTGTCATTGCTATTTGATTAGAACTGAAAGAGAAACTGTCGCCCTTTATCAGTAATATATGGCCCCGTCTAGTCCTGAACATTGAGCAATAGTTCTTCCCAGGGACAAATAGCTTCCTTGGTTTGTTTATTTCCCCTCCTCCTTTTAAGTGAAAGTTATTAAGCTCTAATAACACATCATAAAACTATACTATAGACTATGAGAGATAGTAAAAGAGAGATAGGAACAAAAAATAAAATGTAGGGTATAATCTGTATGATCAAGCATGGAGGAGCTACGGAAGCAGTGACTTTTTTTAAAGCCCTAATCAACAAAATCTAGGACGCAAGGGTTCCAACCTCGCTACTCAACATGTTATAAGATGCTTCTATGTCTCTGGATTTGATTTTGAGAGGCCTGTCTGGGTAGTAGAATTCAGTCTGTGTTCTGATTAGATTCAAGTTAGCAGTTGGGAGGGAGGGTTCGTAGTTCATGACCACAAAAAGTCAGTCTGTTCTCTGAGGTGGGGGCCTGGAGCCAAGCAATTTAGAATAACCAGGTCATTGGCCCAGTTTATCTTGGCCCAGTCGAAGGCATGGTTCCACTCATTGTCTTGGCTCCCTATGGTGATTATATGAGCCATGGGAATTGAAGTTGGAAAAAGAAGTAACAGGTTATCTGAGCCAGCTTCCTCTCTCTATAACGGGACCAATGATGTGGTCTTTGGTGTCTTTAGCAGCATGGTTCTCATTGCTTTTCCTTGAAAGGTCAGTCTGTGATGACCATCTCACATTCAGGAAGTTTGTTTCAGTGCATTCCATCTAATTTTGGGTTTCCTTAATTTCATCTCATTTTTTAGCATATTGGCTTGAACTGTTCCAAATGACTCTCTGTTCCCCTGGTAATCCAAAGAGACAGAAACTCTTTGCTGATATAGAAAAGTAGGGCTGAAGCTAGACAGGAATCAGCAAGTTATAAAACATTTCCCCAGCCAAGGGTCAGAAAAGCCAACTCTAGATTGGTTTTCCTCTCCATGTTGGTACATCGTGTGATGGACCTTAGTGAGATGGATGACCTTAGTAAGCTCTTGATGCCCTTTACCTCTTTTTGGCTCCATCCCCAGGTTTGTCTGTAACTATATTGGACTATCTATTATCTGTTTGAGTGGAACACAGTATTTGCAGAGATACAATAGAATAAAAGAAAGAGAATCACATGATTCACTAGCCTGTAGCAGTCATCCCAAGGTAAAAGGAGCTATTTTCCATACTAGGAGGGGCAGGAACATCCGAAGGTCAGGAAGCACACAGCCCCAGGGACCAGATAAATGTAGTATCCACCCTGTCCCATGTTGTGCAGTGGACACGAGAGTTGACTTTGGGGGCATTTACTGTCACAAGTTATGCTAAGAGACTCTGGAGGCTGAGGAAGGGAGTGAAGGGGAGGCGTATGGATATTATAAGCATGAATCACTTGATATCATGCTCTGTATAAAGATGAAGGTGATACCATGTCCAACAATTTAATGTCTGTGAGTTTTACTTATTTATTTTTGACAAGGGAGAAATTTTAGGACTTCATATAATTCTTCCCCTTGTAATTATAAAATGATCAAATTTTGCCACTTCAGGGCAAGTCCCAGTTTTTTTTTAATAACCTGTGACAACTAGAGGATATGGTCCTGGTAGGAGTAGATAAGCTTTAAAGCACTACAGTTATTTTGTGAATAACCATATCAAAATTAAATGAAATGATATGGTAGCTGGTAAAACAATTCATAATATTTTAACTTAGCCTGGTGTACCTTTTCTGAAACTTGCTGAGGAAGAGTTTCAGTTTATTTCAAGAGCATCAAACCAACAATAAGGAAAATGAAGGGGTTCGAGTGTAACTAACCCTTGATTTCATACCCTGCCCCAATATTCCATCCATAATTGGAAATATGATTAATGTAAGTCAATATAGTCTTCCAGTTTAAATTCCTACTCTGAGCTCATCTGTATCTGATTCTTCTTTTATTATCTTAAATGTTAATCATTCCTCTATTTATATCTCTACTTTATCTTGTTTCTGTCTTGTTTGTATATAGTTGTTAAATGTTATTGCTTTCATTTGACTATAAACTCCTTGAGAGTAAGAACTGTCTTTTGTCTTCCTCACCTCATATTTAACACAAAGACTAGCATCTATTAGAGGCTTAAAAATGTTTATTGGTTGCTTGACTAAAATATTTGGTTAAAAAAAAAACACATACGATAATTATTTTCCAAACCAGAAGTACCGGCAGTTGTTGAAGGGACTTACCTCCAAAGAAACTCTGTGTTTTGATAAAGAGAAGGCTGAATGTTGGATCCAAAAACCTGGGTTTGAATTCTGGCTCTACTATTTATTACAGTTGTCACCTTAAACATGTCTTCTCCCTTCCTTTAGCCTCATTTTCCTTATCTATAAAATTAAAAGTGGGTGTTGTAATGTCAGTTCTTATTTACTAAAGGACACTTCTTGAAGTTTCTCCAAAATCCTTTCTCTTGCTTACATTCGGGATGAATTGGTTAAATACAAATAGATTGCCTATTTCAAAATAAGATGGAAATGAATGGTGAAATGGATTTAGAGACAAAGATATGAGTTGAGTTTCAGAAAATATTGAAATTTTAAAAGTGACTTACTGTACATCTTTTGTTGGATCATAGATATATATATATAATGTGTCTATTTCAAATGTAGCTCACATAGAGGCAAGAATAGACATCTCTAGCTTCTCCTCCTCCAAGTCTTCTCCAAAGGAGACTGTGATTCCTGCCAGGAGGAGGAAGCAGAAGGTTGGGATCAGAGGTTGGCCACTCTCTACTCCTCCGAAAAAGAAGGAACTGAGCTAGAATTAAAGCTATCTGTTCCCTTAAATATTAGTCAAGGGCATTGTCATTTTAAGGTTTAAGTTAACTCTTGGTTGCTATCCATTAATGGAAAAAGGCAGACTCCCGGTCTTTATATCCAAAGTTTTAACCCCTTCCCACTAGATGCCAATTTTACAGCAAATATAGATAGCAAATATCAAAGAAACTAGTTTATCTAAATCAATAGTAAAACAGGAATTAGAAAGTACAAAAATGAAAATGTTTATCTGACAATACAGTTTGAAGGAGCTCATCCATTGGCAGATATTTCAATTCAACAAAGAGAAAGAGTTTCCATTGCAGGAAGCTGGAAATGGAGATATGATTGAAGTTCTACAAGTTGGCTTCTTCCCAGAATGTTTCTCTTTGTGGCCCCAAAGAGAGACAGGAATTTCATGTGTCTTCTCCTGAAGGCAGAAAAGCCAGAGGAAACTCAAGAGTTTAGATTTCTCTTCTCTCTAGTTCTTGCCAATACTCTAAATGTGTAGGGTATTGAGTGATCAATTTCCACCAATGAAGAGAGAGTCCCACACAATGGACTTTGGGGATCAAATCACAGATGTAAAACTAAAGGACTCTTAGAGACCATTTAGTTCAATCCACTTAATTTATAGATGAGAAAAATGAAGCCCAGGAAGGTTAAGTGATTTGCCTAATGTCAACAGGTACCAAGCATCAGAGATTAGATTTGAACCAAGGTCTTCTGTTTCCACATTCAGTATTCTTACTATCCCACATTTTCTTTTGAACACAATGAGAATGGAAAATTTTTAAGAAGGAGTTACTCACATTCTATTGTAACAAGTGTTTATGAGATATTTACTACAAATGAGAACATTTTATTAAATGAAGCCTAAAATTTCATTGGTACAGGGAACTCCCAGTGAGAGACTCCAGATGAGAAAACTCCCTGAATCAATGCAATGAGGCAACTGCTGCTGTAGGACTTAAAGTCTTAGAGGGTTGGCCGGAACACTGAGAAGTAAAATGATTTCCCCAGAGGCACATGATCAATATATATCAAAGGCAAGATTTGACCCCACATTTTCCTGTCCCAGTGGCCACTAAGAGTGGTGCTGCCTCTCAAATCATAATAGTTTTTTTTTTTAAAAAAAAAGGGGAAATAGACTACTTGAGGACACCATTAGAACATTCTCTGTTTTTGGTCTAAAATAAACACGATTGTCAGTCTCTTAGATCTCTTTGCATTCTAAAGTTATGGTCTTATGATCTTTCAACTATAATTACTTAGTGTAGAGATTGAGACCCCAAGATCAAAAAGGCTAAATATAGAATGACAGCATGTTATTAGCATTGTTTTTCCCTTCTCTATAAATATGTACTAATTGCAGGACGTCCATCTTATTCAGGGGATACTTAGAATAGCTCTCAGCAAAACGGGAGACTGCAGAACAATATATCTTGAGTCATGAGATTTTGGATTCAGTGAGTCAGCCTTGGAGTGGTATGCACTCTATCCTTAATCTGCTAGTGGCACTGGGCCCCTGTTCCAGCTTCATTAATTTGACTCTGGGTATCATGAGGATGGAAATAGAAAGGTGCTGAAACTTTGAAAGTGAAAAAAAATTATATAATATTCAACATTACAGAATTTTATTTATAGATATATCTTGCTAAAAATTTAAGTGTTCTCCAAAAAGATAAAAAAATGGGGAAAGAACCTACTTGTACAAAAATATTTATAGTTGCTCTTTTTGTGGGAGCAAAGAATTGGAAATTGAGGGGATATGTCCATTAACTGGGAAATGGCTGAACAATTTGTGATGTAAGATAGTGATGGAATGCTATTGTGCTGTAAGAAATGATAAACAAGATAATTTCAGAAAGAGCAGAAAAGATCTACATGAACAGATGCAGAATTTCTAAGCAAAACCAGAAGAATGTTGTACACACTAATAGCATTATTGTGGAATGATCAACTGTGATAGGCTTAGCTGCTCTCAGCAATATAATGATCCAAAACAATTCTGAGGGACTTATGATAAAGAATGCTATCCACCTCCAGAGAAAGAACTGTTGGAGTTGGAATGCAGATCAAAGCATTCAATTTTTCACTTTAATTTAATTTAGTTGGGTTTTTATTTGGGGGTTTTGGTTTTATATGATTATTCTCTTTACAAAAATGAACAATATGGAAATGTTTCACAGGCTAATACATACATAACCCAGACTGAATTGCTTGTCAGCTCCGGGACGGTGAAGGTTTGAAAGAAGGAAGGGAGACAATTTGGATCATATAACTTTGGAAAATTGATGTGGAAATTTGCTATTATATATAATTGGTAAAATAAAATATCTTTATAAAAATAAATAAAATGCAAAAACATTTTAATGCTTATAACTGTTCTATTAGATAAAAACACATATTATAATTAATTGTTAAATATAATTTACATTTTACATTCAATCTTCAGATACTTGCATAAATGTATAATATAAATATTGAATAAGCATTTAGTTGGAATGGTAGATAGAGTGCTGAGCCTGGTGCCAGGAAGCTGGTCAGTCATTTTTCAATCATGTCCAACTCTTTGTGACCCCATTTGGGGTTTTCATGGTAAAGATAATGGAGTGGTTTGCCATTTTCTTCTCCAGGTCATTTTATACATGTGGAAATTAAGACAAACAAAGATAAGTTCACTTGCTTAAGGGTCACACAGCCAGTAAGTATCTGAGGCTGGATTTGAACTCAGGTCTTCCTGACTTGGACACTTATTTGCTGTATGACCCTGGGCAAATTTCCACATCTCTAAAATGAGCTAAAGAAAGAATTAGCAAATCACCCGAGTATCTTCATCAAGAAAATCCAAATGAGGTTTATAGTATATTTAATTAAGTCAAGAAGCAGTTATTAATCACTAACTATATGACAAACAATGTTTGAACATGACAAAAAAGGGTTTGGAAATGGAAAATGAAGCAAAACATACTCCCTGCTTTTAAGGAGCTCACAGTCTAATAGGGGAAGTAAGATAAAAACAATTAGATACAATCAAGATGTTTTTGTTGTTTAGTCAGGTCAGTCCTGTCTGACTCTTTGTGACCCTATTTGGGTATTATTGGCAAAGATACTAGAGTGGTTTGCCATTTACTAATCCAGCTCATTTTACAGATGAGGAAACTGAGGCAAATAGGGTTAAGTGACTTGCTCAGGGTCATACAACTAGTAAATGTCTGAGATTGAATTTGAACTCAGGTCTTCCTGAATCTAGGACTAATGCTCTATCTACTGTGCTACCTAGTTGCCCACAAACAAGATATGTGCCGGAAAAATGGAATGCAATCTCAGAGGGAAGGCACTAGCATTAAAAGGAATGGAAAAGGAATCCTGAGAAAGGTGGGATTTCAGCTCAGACTTGAAATAAATTAAGAAAGTCAGAATATAGAGATGGAGAAAGTTCTAAGCACGAGGGATATTTGCTACACATAGCTTTATCACACAAAACTTTTGATTACCCAAAAAGTCTTTTCCCCTGCCAACAGGCTAAACTTGACCCTCAAGTAAATCTGAATATCCCCTCTGGATCATTAAATGGGGTATTGGCAAACTCATCATCCCTTTATTTAATGAAGATGAGGTCAAGATTAAAGACCATTCCTAAGAAATTAAGTGGAAGAAAAATGATGTGAAGTTCTGAATTGGCAAATCATAAAGGCATGTGATAGTTTTCATTTTAACCCTGCCTAACCCTGTCTCCACAATTATCCTGTACCAGTAATCTGGTATATTCACAGCTGATTTTCATAGTATCATAGGATTTTAATTCTTTAGAAGGGATCAGAACCAAATCCTTCATTTTATAGATGAGGAAACCATTTGGTAACCCAAGTTTGAGGTAATGGGAAAAATACTATATGCAGTCAGGAAGACCTCAGTTCAAATCTTGCCTTTAATATTTGTTAGCTGTGTAAATATAGGCAATCACTAAACCAATGTAAGTTTCAACTTAAATAAACTGGTCAAGTAAAGAAAATGATAGCTCTAGTAAAACCTCACTGCATTGTTAGAAGGATTGATAAAATGAAATGTACACAAAGCACTTTGAAATTTTGTGTCCTTTCCATATTATCCAATTGTCCGTCATCTCATCTGGGTTTTTTGTCATTTCCTTCTCCAGATGAGATTTTTTTTTTTTTACAGATGAGAAAACTGAGAGTAACAGGGTTAACTGACTTGCCCAAAGACAAGCACAGATAATAAGGGTCTGAGGCTGAATATGAACTCAGGTCTTCCTAACTCCAAGTCCACTTCATTCTATACATGGTGCCACCTAGCTGCCCTCCTATGCAAAAAGTTGTTATTATTAAATGATTTGTCCTTGATCACACAGATAATTCAGCAAGTAGTTCATTCTCTCAGTCTAGTATCTTAACCTAAACGAGGCCATTTTAAAACAAAAATATTCAGCTAGCTCTTTCCAAATTCAGAACCAATGGCTTTTGTGTAGTATCAGTGCCTCTTTTAACAACTCCCCTTGCAAGTTTCAGCTCTTCAAAGTTTCCTGTCAGTTCTAATTGGTTCTAATTAACTCATTAACAGAACCTAGAAGACTGACTATGTGTATGTCCAATTGCTTCTCTATAGCTATCCCAGCCCCATTGCCAGTTCTCCCCATTTTCCATTTCTCAAAGTGATCTAGAGATTGGCTTTTCCCAGCTTCAGGAGAAAGGATGGAGCAGCAGAAAAAAACAGACTCCAAAGTCAGAGGACCTGTATTTGGATCCTGTCTCTTATATTTACTAAATGTATGACCTTGAACAAGGCTGCTAACCTTCCTCAGCCTCATTTTCCTCATCTGTATAAAGAGGAGATTGAAATAGATGACTTGTAAGACCCTTTTTTAAGGCAATAGCTTGGTGGATAGACAGGTGGTCCTGGAGTCAGGAAGGCTTGAGTTCAAATCCAGCTTCAGAGATCTACTAGCTATATGTCCCTGGACAAGTCACTTCTGTCTGCCTTAATCTACTGGAGAAGGAAATGCCAAATCACTCTAGTATCTTGGCCAAGAGGCCAAGAGAACACCATGGACAGTATGATCCATAAGGTCATAAAGAGTCAGAAATGATTGAAAAACCACAAGATTCTTTTCATTTCTTGATCTTTGGTGCCCACCATTTCCATTTGATTTTTGATACCATTGCATTGTATCATAATGCCTTTCCCTATTATGAGTTCAAGGTCAAACATCGCAAGACAAACAAAAGGTTTCTTTCTAGAATTACAAAGGTTCATAGAGAAATGAAATATGAAAGCAACATGACTGTGCTTGGTGGTGTCAACTGACCATTCTGGTAGGCTAAGGAATGGTGTTGCTCTGCTGAAGGGACTTCTTTGTGACTTGGGAAATTCTGACCTTGGGAAGATCTTTCAGAGAGCTTTAGCTAGCCACTGGGGATGTTGACCAACAGACAAATTTTACCTGAGCCCAGAAATTCACAGTCAAAAAACATTTTCTTCAAGACAGAAGTATAAAGATTAAATTGAGCAAACTTCAACTCCACTCATTGTCCTTCTTCTCTGCTCATGGTCCTTCTTTTCCATGCTATCTGCAACACAAAAAGATTGCATGCCTCTTTGACCTGGTCCAGGTTGTTTTTCTTAGTCCAAAGATTATAATGTAGATATCAGTGAAGTACAAGATATACAGTTGTAATAATAATGGTGCAGATAGGACCATAGAATTGCAATGGAATTCAAAGGTCATCCAGTCCAACCTCAGCATCTATTCAGGAATCTTCTTTGAAGCATTCCTGATAGGGCTGTTGCTTGAATATTTCCATTGACCAAAAATTATAATAGTTTCCTAATTAGTCTCCCTATATCCAACCTCTCCTTTCTCCAACAATCTTCCAGAGTTGTCAAAATTGGTATTTCTAAAGCATAGATCTGGCTACATCATTCTCCTGCTCAAAGAACCCCAGTGTTTCTTTATAGCCTCTACAATAAAATTATAGAACTATTTGTCATTTTTTAAAAGCCCTTTGGAACCTAGCTCAAGCCTACTTTTTTTTTAACCCTAACCTTCTTTCTTAATTTCAATTCTAAGACAGAAGGGTGGCAAGAGAAAGACAACTGGGTTTAAGTGACTTGCTCAGGGTCACACAGTGAGAAAGTGTCTAAGGTCAAATTTGAACTCAGATCCTCCTGACTCCAGGCCTGGCATTTTATCTCAGGTTACTGTGTTACCCAACTGCCCCAGCCTAGCTTTTTAATGTGCTCATCTATCACTCTTCTTCTCATGATCCAAAGCCCAGCCAGACTGACCTACCTGATGCTCCCCAATGAGGACATTCTATTTCCTACCAGCCTTGGCACAGATTTTACCCCCATGCCTGGAATACTTTGCTTTCTGATCTCCACCATTCAGAATTCTTTGTTCTCTTCAAATTTCAGCCCATGCACCCCATCTTTCAAGATACTTTCCCCTCTTCTGTTTTCAGTGTCCCCCCACAATGAAAATCATTTTGTATCTATGATATATTTGCTTTTCTGTGTATGAATATAGTGTATTTGCTGTTACCACCATCCAGAGCTTGAGCTTCTGAGGGGAAGTCCTGTTTCACTTTTCTATTTATATCACAAGTATCTGACACAGAAGCCAGCACATAGTAGGTGTCAGGGTGGTGTTCCACCAAATGGAGCTAAGCTGAACTGCTTGGTGAGTCAGTGTAAACTTGCTTAGCCCACTGTGTCTAGCCAACCCCAGACCATTCTTCACATGAATCTACACTGGACATCTTATATATAGCTTGCCGTGCATTCACAAGTATCTTATCTTTTGAACTCTTATGCCCCAAATAGTAATCAAATAAATATAGTTCTTACTTCTTCTTAACTCCTCTGTGGCTCTATTCATCATTCTTGTGATTCCTTAGATCAGCGTTTCCTTCCCTACCCTTACTTCCCAATTCGTATTGCCTCTTCCTATTAGAATATAAGCTCTTTAAGGCATTTGTATTTGTCTCCCTAGCACGTTGTCTGGTATAGAGTAGATGATTAATAAAATCTCTTTCATTTATTTATTCATTCATGCTTAATGAATGCTTATTGGACTAGATCAAGATACTTTCTCTTCTAATCTTTAAAAATTCTTGTCTATACCAAGACTAAATGCACGTCCTTATGATTTGTACCTACCCCTTGGGTATACACATGCCATCTGGAGCCACACAAGATGAGTCTAGACTCTCTTTTATTTTTTTAAAACCCTTATTTTCTGTCTTAGATTCAATACTAAGAATTAGTTCTAAGGCAGAAAAGCAGTAAAGGTTCATCAGTGGGGGTTAAGAGATTTGCCCAGGGTCACACAGCTAGGAAGTGCCTGAGGCCAAATTTGAACCTAGGATCTCCCATCTCTAAGCCTGGTTTTCAATCAACTGCCCCTCTAGACCCTCTTTCAGATGACAACATTAGAATCATAGATCTAGAGCTAACTAGGTTCTTTGAGATCAATTAAACTAGATCATCCCCAACATCTGTGTTACAAAGTTTATGAATTTATTTTCTCATAAGAGAAGTTAGGGATCCTTAAAGGTCATTGGGTCCTATTTTCTGGATGGCATCAATTTAAATGCAATTTAAATCATCCCACTCAGCTTTATTTAACAGACGAAGAAACTGAGTGCCAGAAGTGACTTGCACAAAGCCAAATATTAGGCAGTTAGTTGAGATATGATCCTAAGTGTTCCTACTCCCAATTTAACACTCTTTCCACTGTACCAATGGAAACACTGGAAAGCAAATAACCCAGCTTCTACCTGCCAGCCTCCTCGTGTTATAAAAGGAAGAAGTGGCCAGTTTGGGACTCATCCAAACAAGTCTTCCTCTCTACCTTGCTGGCAGTGGATAAACCATACTTGAACAACATACCAGTGGCATGACCAATTATTTGGGTTTTTCTCCCCTGTGAACATATTGTAGCCACCAATTAGAGAGCTCCTAAAATTACGGCTTCTAAAAGAATGTAAATGCTTGCTTTAGAGCAAAAAAACCTTGTGCTAGAAAGCTTCTGTATTTGCTTGTTCATTTGGTTGGATTTAGCAATTAAGGAGCCCCCACTACTCTGAGACTGGCTCATTAAGCTTTAACCTTCCTTGAAGACTTTCTGTCCCTTTGTTCCCATGTCCTCAGGTGGCACTCTTGGCTCAACCTTATGAAGTTTGACCCCAGCTCCAATTACCATAGTATGACCTCACTTACATTACATAACAGCAGTCAAACTCCCAGGCATCCAACTTAATCCGATAAAAAGCTTTTTGAAGTTAATCCATTGCCAATTCTGTCAAAATAATCCTTCAGGTCCCCCTAAAATCAAAGAAAAACATTGGTTCCACAGGGTCACCTGTCTCCACTCACAGTCCAGTTCCCTAGATGTTCCCCTTGATCACACTGTCTCTTAGGAAGGTGGAATTAGAGACAATGTGAAGTAGGAAAGGAAACTGTGACAGTCTGTGTTCTGAACCAAGAACCTTGCTCTAAATCTTCCTTTAGCTTTCCTCTAGAGACGAAGGGAATGAGAGAAGATAGAGCAGCTCAATGTGTGCATCTGTGTTCGTATACATGTAAACTAAGATTTCTTGTGTGCTATCTCCAGTGCAAAGGGATGGGGAAGCCTCTGTCACTCATCCATGTGGAATATCAAACTTAGAATCATCATTTACTTAGAGCTGGAACCTTAGAGGTCATCTATTCTACCCCTTCCACATCATTTTATAGATGAAGAAATTGAGCTCTGCATTGGTTAAATGACTTGCTGAAGATCATAAAGAATGTAAATGTCAAGATTTTAACCCAAGACCTTTGATCCCAGACACATCCCCAATATCTATTTTTTTAACTCTTACTTTCTTAGTAACAATTCTAAGACAGAAAGGGAAAGGCTAGGTAAACAGGATCAAGTGACTTGCCCAGGGTCACACAATTAGGACATATCCTAGGCCAGATTTGAAACTCAGATCTCCTGACTTCTGGACTAGTGCTCTCTCCAATGGGTCTCCAAACATCCCCAACACCTGTGCTATACAGTTCATGAGTTTTTTTTGTTTGTTTGTTTGTTTTGTTTTTACTCAGAGAAGTTAAGAACACTTAAAGGTCATTAGGTCCATACTCCCTATTTTCTTGATGGTTTCAACTTAAATCATTCCAATCAGCTCTATCCTTTTCTTACAGATAGGAAGGAAACCATCAAGAAAGAAAGAAAGAAGGAAAGAAAGAAAGAAAGAGAGAAAGAAAGAAAGAAAGAAAGAAAGAAAGAAAGAAAGAAAGAAAGAAAGAAAGAAAGAAAGAAAGAAAGAAAGAAAGAAAGAAAGAAAGAAA